>NW_018397263.1:2386400-2391952 GCF_002168275.2 Theobroma umbraticum | reverse complement strand
AGTGAGCAGAAAGAACAGCTAGAAAGGCCAATTTTGGGGATTGGGGATGTTAAATAGTAAGACCCACATTAGTTTAAGGAGAATAGGTTCAGTTCCTGCAATCCTGGCAATTGAAGTAAGAATAAAATATAAAAATCGAGCTAATGCAACAGAAAGAGCATAAACCTAACAGAAAATTAGCAACTGGGGGTTTGTTTAACATGTGTAAAAATGATATTAAAATGGGGTTGGGTTTGGAAAGGGAGAGAGATGTGATAGGTGGAGAAGAGAGGAAATCAAGATGGGGTTGGGGGACAAGCATGCTTGGAGAGAGTGAGGGCCGGGGGATATGGGGAAGGGAAGGGCAGCATGAAATAAAAATCCAATGTTTCCTTTGTAAAGAACAAGTGTGTCTAGCAAAGGAGAGTGGATGAGGGTGCAAGGTGATAGGCCATAACCCACTAGTGTTTTTATTCAATCATCTATGCACAATGCTCTATAGCACCATCTGAGCCTCTGAATTTACCCATAACTTGCTCAGAAATTGTGTGTTTGTGTTGCAAAATAAATATATTCATATGTTGAAATGCCCACTTCACTAGGATTAAAGAAATATAACATCTCAGAATGTCTATGCGTTGCCTTTTCTTGGATGGATGAAGTGTATGAAAAAGCTTGTCTCTATAGGGTAGAAAGACAACAAGCTGATTAATTAAGTGGAGAGTAAAAGTCTTGTTAAATCTTTGGTTCAAACAGTAGAATTTCCGGCAGTCCATCCACTCACTTGAAAAAGTAACTTCAATCCCATGATCTATCCCATGATAGGTTGATTGCTCTTATCTTCCATTGCATGGCCTTATCAGTAAACTGAGAACCAAGCCCTTCACAGTTTCACTCGTTCACTCTGCATAAACCAAATATTGTGACATGTATAATAAAGGAAAATGTCTTTGCGTAAATGAGTTTTTCTTTTTGATATACATTGTTTGATTATAAAGTGTAACTGAAATCATCTCTATCTATAACTCAAAATCTTAACAAAGGACACCGTTTCATTCATTAAATATATGATCAAATTAGACAATAAATTCTGAACACAGTATTAAACTCGTAACATACATATGAACACATTGATTTCTCTAAAATAAAGCTAATGAAGTCCATAATGTAAACAAAGAACACGGCTCAAGAGGGAAGCGTTGCAGAAACAAGGTCACATAACTTGTAGCTGGACTACGAAAGACAAGGGAAGCTGCATTTCAATTACCATAAATTTTGCTAAGACAAAAAAACCAAAGAGAGCTTGGAAAATATAAATAATACTAAAAAAAAGTGGTCCACGCGTGCCAAGGTTAGCAAGCTGTGTATGTGTGAAGAAGCGTGCTATGAGGTACTCACGTGTGGGAAGGTTTTATATATACGCATGGAGAGAATGCACTCAATAGAGTAGAAGGAGTAGCAGCAGTAGTAGTCAAGCAAGAAATTTTTAAGCTTCTTTGCTTTGCTACTTTGCATTGTTTTCACATTGATACGTGTATAGAGTAGGAAGCAAAGAGATTGAGCTAGAAAGAGATATTCTTGGATTACTTAGCCGTTTTTTCGGTTTTGTGAGTAGGCAAAGTACACACAAAAAAGAAGAAGGTTGTGACAAAGAAAGAGCGATAGTTAATGGAGATGGAGAGTGAAACACAGCAGTCTAGATTTAGGAGGATTTGTGTGTTTTGTGGGAGCAGCCAAGGCAAGAAGAGTAGCTATCAGGATGCTGCTATTGAGCTTGGAAGAGAATTGGTATTTAGCAAAAAGCTCTGGTTTTTTTTTTCTCTGTTTCTTGTGGTCTTTTACACAAAAAATGGGACTTGTTTTGCTTAAGGTTTTTGTTAGAAGCTTGTTTGTTACTAATATATGGAAGAAATGGGTTCGGGAAGAAATCTTTTTCAAGTTGCTTATAGCTTTAAACTTTGGTTTACATATAGCTGTATCTTCTTGTATACAGTTTTTTTTGTTTGTAACTTGTTTGTGAATTGGTTGATGGTATCTGGCATTTTCAAAATCCCCCAAGTGTTTAGCTTTTTGTGCTTTTTGGTTGTCTCTAGCTAAGCATCTTCCTCTTCCTTTCTCTGAAGTCCATGCCTCCTTGGTAGGAAACTCTACCGGTTTTTCAGTTTTTCTCGATGCCTATTCAAGAGGTAGAAAAGAAAGGCAATGTTTTTCCGTGAAATTTCATTGTGTTAAGTCATTAGAAGTTTGGAAATTTAATGTACGAACAAGTACTAGTGTGTTGAATGAACAGGGAAGCATCCTTTTCAATCTTATTGTTTGGTAGTCTTATGAATGTACTCTGAAGAAACATTGGTTTTGTCAAACGCGTTCATTATAGATACAGGCTTGAACTTTGAATCAGTCTCATTGCCTCCTTAACATGCTTCCTTTTTGTACCCAAAAAGCCTCCCATGCTAGGACCTTTTAGTCTTTTTTTGAGCTGACTTGTTTCTGTTCTTTTGCAGGTCTCAAGGAACATTGATCTGGTCTATGGAGGAGGTAGCATAGGCTTGATGGGTTTGGTTTCACAAGCTGTTCATGATGGTGGTCGCCATGTCATTGGGTAAGTCTCATTTAATCATTTTTTAAGACATTCCAACAAATTTAAGAAACAAATTCAGTGAACTGGCTTTCATGTTATCGATAATTTGTCTTCCTCATTACAAAACTATTTTTAGTTTTAGTTCCCATTGCAACTGATTTTTGTCATGTTATTGTCTCTCTGCAGAGTTATTCCCAAGACGCTCATGCCTCGAGAGGTATGTCTGCTACAGCCAGGGGAAAAAAAAGTCTGTTGAACCTTATTTAAATTGAAAAAGAAAAAAGGAAATGGACCTACCTACAAGTTTCATTTTTTTTCTTTCTTTTCTCCATTCATGGTATTTGATTTTTGTTTATTTCTTTTCAACCTCATCTTTTTTCTTTCTTTCTTTTCAAATCTTGTTTTCTCTCTTGGCTTTTGCTTCTGTTTTCCTCCCTTTTCTTCCACTTTGATCAGCCAAGCTTTTCTCCTTTTTCCTTTCACTGTTGTTAATTTTTAATATTTCTTGTTTGGTTTTCTACATTTTCTGGTTCTTTGATGCAGACTTGTACTCGATAGCCTTATCCACAATATTACTGGGACAGTTGCAACTTGCCACTTTACCTTTTCCATTTTCATAAAAAATTTTGGGATCACAAGATTGGTTTTTCTTGGGTTATTTTTCTTTGTTGGCCTTCTCTAAAATTTGGGTTTTTTTTTTGCGTTTATGTAGCTAAAATATTTACTGGCTAGTGGCTAGGGACATTGCTCAGTGTTGAAGTCTTTGAATTAAGTCCACTATTCCTGCAACTCTCATCATTGCTTCACTGCACAACACTCGAAATCTCTCTCTCTCTCTCTTTCTCTCTCCAGATTTCAGTATTCTTATTTGTTTTCTGTGCCTTTTGCAGTTAACTGGTGAAACAGTAGGGGAAGTGAAGGCTGTTGCAGATATGCATCAAAGGAAGGCAGAGATGGCTAAGCATTCAGATGCTTTTATTGCCTTACCAGGTTAGTATAAGCCCCAGTCTAGTTTACACCAAAATATCAAGGCAAATCAAGGAAACTTAAAGCTATCAGGTGCTTTTACTTCACCCATTTTAGCATGCAAGATTGACCATATTTCATGATTATCACACTTGAGGATTGCTGAGTTACTCTGTTTTGTCTAATCTTTCAGTTAAGAAAAATTAAAAAAAAAACAGAAAAAGAAAATGAAAAGGAAAGAAGTTTAAGAGGTGATTGTGACTGTCCCCTGAGTCAAACACAAACTGTATACAACCATTTTCCCTCCAAATCATGCAGCCTTGTGAAGAAAGGCTCTTGCTTTTCCTATCCAAGTCCTGAATGCAAAGGCTGTCCTCCTCCTTTACCTTAGATTGCTCATTCAATGCAACTAATGTGTCCATGTTATACTAAAAGATGGTTTTAGAAAAGGTGCTATTCCTTGGGCTAGGGCAAGTCAAAATATTAACACATGTGGTTGTTACATTTTGAGACTAGTAACTATTTTTGTTATTGGCTATGCTCTGAAAGCAACTATGTGAAGCCAGAACTATGAAAACTTTTGAATCTTCTCTTACAGCACAGACCCCAAGGCCATGATTAGAGAGCAACCCTTCAAACCCTAGTTCTTGACCCATCAACATCTTACACTGAAAATTAGACCTTCTGAGGAACTCTCTTTCCTTGTATAGAATGCTTTTTCTCCTCTGATGTTTTACCCAAAGTCTGTGGTGTTACACTGCCCCCTACCATATTAAGAGTGGACATCCTTAAAACTTTCACTAAAGAGTGTTTGCCAACTAGCACCTGCAACGAACAGGGAATCCTATTTTCCTCTTTCAAAAGGCTACTCTTTTTAGTTTTTTTTAGCTTTGAATTCTACTTGTGTCTTGATACTTGGATAGAAAGGTGGAGGATATGCAATGGCAAATCGGTCATTTTATTCTGCACATATATTGTCCTTTGCATGTTTCCCACCCCCCAAAAAAAATCAACTGGAAAAAACTTTGTAAGGTGATAATGAGGCAGAATGAGAGCCATTATGACCTGAATGGGTAGGCAGAGGATTGTGCCTCTATTTTCACGAAGGATGGGAGCAATAAATACCTTGTTTTTGGAATGTGGAGAAAAGTGGGGGTAAATGATACACTCGAAACTCCTTGTTGTGCATGCCATAAATGATAAAACTATGGCCATCAAAAGACAGGCAGTTAAAGTGCACTTTAATTATCCTTATTATTACTCCTTAGTCCCAGGCATTGCACTAAACTCCATATTAGCATAACAAACAGACAGTTAAACTCTGTTCCTTTACCTTTTCATACTTTGAAGGTAATAATTTATTCTAACCTTACATCCAGTAGTTTTAATCCTATAATGTCCCCCTTCTCTTTTCCTTTTTGAATTTGATTGGATAACTGGAATCATAGATGTCGTTGCTTTTGAATACCCTTCTGTCTTTTCGGTCTATCAATCATGTTAGCCACCATTAAAATTTGCGCCATAGAGTGACATGATCATTTCTACAATGAAAGGCATCAGTAGTTAGGTACTAAGTTATCCCTTTTTCAGCATTACATGATTCAATTGCAAACTATAATGGATGGACAAAACTCATATAAAATGCCTACAGGTGGTTATGGAACTCTGGAAGAACTGCTTGAAGTGATTACCTGGGCTCAGCTTGGAATACATGACAAACCAGTGCGTCCTTGTTTTTTCCTTATATGCTGATGACCCCTCACAAACTAATCCATGCAACTAATAAAAATAATGCATGATTTTCCACTTTCTTTCAGGTTGGCTTGCTGAATGTCGATGGATACTATAACTCATTGCTTTCTTTTATCGACAAAGCTGTGGAAGAGGGATTTATTAGTCCAAGTGCACGCCAGATCATTGTATCTGCACCTACAGCAAAGGAGTTAGTAAAGAAATTGGAGGTATAAATTAAAGAAACTTCTTCATATGTGCTATACCTTCATTATGTAAAGTGCATATATATATA
>NW_018397263.1:2364129-2386390 GCF_002168275.2 Theobroma umbraticum | reverse complement strand
TATATATATATCTTTCAAACAGTTTCTTACTTAAGGAGTCATACATGTTCCATACATATGTTCTGTTTCTAGCTCTGGTCCCCCCTTAGAAAAGCCTATGATTTACTGAAGAACATGACCCACTAATTGCTACCATCTCATCTGCATGGACATAACGGGCATCTGGAAATCTCATAGCCTCAAATTACACCTGAAGTCTTTTTCTTTGGGCTTCTTGCCAAGTATTAAACCAAGGATAAATATTTGATGGTACCTAAATTTGAAACTTAGTTTACTTTAGTGATGCAAATAAAGTACACTGATATTTATATTTAATTCAAATTGATTTGTTTGTGTCATGTGAAAGTGTACCCATGCCTCATATCTTTATCCGAATAAAACTGTTCCTGAAAATGATGTCATGTTTTTCATGTCAACTTACCATTACAGGAATATGTCCCCTGCCATGAAAGAGTCGCTTCAAAGTTGAGTTGGGAGATGGAGCAGCTTGGCTACTCTAAAACATATGATATATCTAGGTAATGCGTGGAGTGCATGAAGGAGAAGGTAGATGGAATTTGGAAGGCTCTAATTGAAAAAGACTCAAAAATTTCCTTTAATGGGGGAATTCTTTTTGTAAATTACTGCTATTGACATCAATACATGAACTTCAACCTTCTCTTTTAGTGGAAAAATTGATTCTCTTTTAAATTGTAAGTACTAAATGCTTATGAACAGTGCCCTTTAAAATGTTAACTAATTTGTATCTCCACTGGCTTTTGTTTACCTGATCAATCATTTGTATCAATTTCTTCTTCCATCAGTTTTGGAGATTGTCAACGAGAAAAGTGTGAGACTTTACTTTTTTGGCATATAATATAAACTATATCATGGGTTGTTGTTAAGAGTATCAAGGAGGAGGGCAAAATCTTCAGATGAAACTATGAGGACTTCTGTCAACTTTTTAGCATCTTGATACCTGAAGCTTTTCTCTAAGTCAGCTTTGATTTATTATTTGATATTCATAATAGTCAAGCTCTTAGTGCAAGATCGATCCCGGCAATTTCATTGATGCCTTTTTCAGTTCTTTTTAGAGTAAAATTAACCCAACTTGTTTTGCATTGTTTCCTATTTGAGTGACATGAACTGAAACCAAGCACCCAACAGTCAAAAGGCTTTGCATATGCTGTTAAATGAACAAAACCAATGATGATCCAACCCCAAAGGCTTTGTGTTATCGATTAAGTGAGAAGCGAAGGGGCCATATCATGCAAGAAAACATGTCCTCAGTCTGTGTTCTAGCTTTTGGTTTTGCTGCAAAGGTTTTGAGCTGGGGACACCCGACAGGACTAACCCAACCGACGACCAATAACGGAAGGAGCCAGGTGGTTTAATGGAAGAGAAGAGAGAGGGGCCCTTTGCTTTCACTGGTGAGGAGAAATGAATCCCACCACCCGTCCCGCGAGTGAGTAATATGACATGTGTAACGTGGGACAGATGCTACCGGAACACAAGGGAAGGGGAAGGACCATGTGCCATGGACATTTTAGGACATTATGATTAACCTAAGTTAGGTCCCAGTGTTCATCTCACAAAAGCTTCTGGATTGTGACTGATGGCATTGCTTTGTGCCATTAGTTTGAAGATTCACCTAGAGAGCATATGGTGGTTGGAGAGTCACTTCCCAAGGCTTCTGAGGTTGCATTGGCTTCTATGTGAATTCAATAACCAAAGTGTGGGATGTCAAAAAAGGCTGTCTACTTGGAATGTTCAATTTTCCATTCAAAACGTTGTTATCAGTCCTTTTTGCCCTATGTTAGGGATAATCCAACCTAAAACTTGTCGTCTTAGATTTCCATGTATGTATTATTAAGAATCAAATCTACAACATGTTGTTTCCAAAACGTTTTATCAACACTCTAATCCGTTTCTATGCAAGAAAAATTCATGGATATAAGCTCTCTCACTGCAAGAAAGATCAGTTGTACTACTTTCTAGCCTATAAGTAGACTCATCCAATTCAAGCTTAGCATGTGAAAATCCCTTTTACAAAGTCTACTCCCTATGTTTAACTCTATCATTGTCTAATTTTCATTTAGGAAAAGAATAAAAGGGACAAATAGGCCATCCAACATAGAAAGACATGCACGAAGAAAGTTAAGCTTAAGATTGTGATTGGGATAGCCCTGCTGGAAACATTGCATGTGAAATTGTGAAACAAATTTCAAAGAGAAACAACTCCCCATAGAGTAGTTCCCAACATGTTCTTTCCATCTTCCTTCCTGGTCTGTTTCTTCAGCTTGGGAAAACTTCCCTGGCAAGGTCTGTCACTGAAATGATAGGCTATCAATCATTCCTTCTTCTTCTTTTTTTCCTTCACAAAAACCCCATAAAATTCTTCTCAATCCTAATAGTAATGGGTGTAGTATGACATCTTTTGTTCTAAATTGCTCTCTCAATTCTCATAATGTCTCATACTATACTACTATAAATTGAGTTACATAAATTTTGTAGGGTGAGATTCTTATCACTATATCTTTTTTTGTAAATAAAATAATATTTAATATATGTGTGGATTTAACTTTATGTGCGTGAAATTTTTCTCTATGTAAATTTGATTATGAATTAAATGAAAATATCCAATCCTAGTTCATTTTTTCATTTTAATTGCTTATTAGGATTATGAAAAATTATCCTACAAATAACTGACAGTCACATGTCCATTAGATCGTAATTAAACATAATTACTAAATAAGCATGAAACATCCTGATAAATCCACTTAGAAAAGAAAAAAAAAACACCCCTGATTTAAATAATCGTATAGTACCATGAACTATTGATCTTGTGAGCTGGGCCAGGCCTCTAAAATTTTTTGTATCGATGGCTAGAACATGACTAATAGAGGTGGAGCCTGGGTCTTACGGTTGGCCAGCCCTCTTGTGAATTATAGACTAAGACAATGGAACCAGGCTGTTACTGGCCCATGGTTTCCCTACCAGTCAATCATTTCTTTTCACCACCCACAAGAGTCAAGAAAGATTTTGAGTTTCAACTTTCAACCATGGCTTCTGCATGCATAGTTTTGACCTTTCATACATAGTTTTGACCTTTCATACATAGGCTTGGACTGGGTTCAGGCCTTTGACATGAGCCTTTGAACCCAAACCCAAGCCTGTTTTAAGAGTATTGGAACCATTTTGTTTAGCTTTGATTCCTGTTGAAGAATGAGGTCATGAATGTCATTTAAGCCCAAAGTCAGTGGACACAAAACCCAACTCTTTACCTCAACCATTTACTAGCTGTAGCCCAAAGGAATGACTCTTTTTTCACGCTCTGCCTCTATATAATCCGTATGTGAGGTTAGCAAGTAAAGTAGGTTACAAATTTAGAGCAATTGGATTATATAATCGGTCGCTTTCTACCGCCCAAAATTTTCCACCATACTTAACCTCCTTTAGGCAAAACCAGCAGCCAAATTTTTGGTTACTGCTTGTTACATCTAGCTGTTGGAATTCTGATATGTAGAGTGTTGAAGATGGGCATTTTGTTATCAACTTTGAGGGTACTCCATTTTTTTTTATTTATTTTTCCACATATAGTTAACAAACAGAACATGGATATCTCAACTTCTTATGAAGTTGCTTGCAAGGTTTGTGCAGCCCTTGCATTTACTTTACCTAATGAACTACAGTTTTGCCAACTCGGAACTAACAACCCTCTCCATTAACCTACCTTCCATTTCTACTAGTATAAGTATCAATGTTCTTCTTGCCATTCCAACACAACAATCATCAGTGAGGCCTGAAAAAAGTGTCATTTCTTCAGCAGAAAGAAGGAAAATGGCAATGCACCTTGATAGCTACTTGGGATCGTTGTTTCTCATCTTCTGCTTTGCTTGGTTTCTGACTTCTCCAGCTGAAGCTGCTGTGAAGAAGTATCAGTTTGATGTGGGTGTTCGCTGTTCTTCTATATGTTTTCTTTGACTATAACTTTCTTTTCAAATGAAGGTTAAGGTCTTTATATAACTCTTCTAGTTCCTTTTTCTTATGGATTCAGATAAAAGTCAAGAATGTGAGCAGGCTGTGCCATGCAAAACCGATTGTCACAGTGAATGGAAGGTTTCCAGGACCAACCATTTTTGTAAGGGAAGGAGATCGAGTTCTTGTCAATGTTACCAACCATGCACGATATAACATGTCCATTCATTGGTATGTCATCTACATAAGTTTGTAATATAGCCATTAGAATGCGCATAAAATTTAAGATTGTGCATTCACAAACAATAATGTTTAAATCAACTTCTATTGTTTTTGTATGTATGCAGGCATGCCTTGAAGCAATTTCGCAATGGTTGGGCTGATGGACCGGCATATATAACACAATACCCTATCAAGACCGGACATAGCTACACCTATGATTTTAATGTCACAGGACAACGACGAACACTATGGTGGCATGCGCATATTTTGTGGTTAAGAGCTACAGTCTATGGTGCCATTGTCATTATGCCAAAAGAAGGAACCCCGTATCCATTCCCTCAACCTCATCGAGAAACGAAAATAATCCTAGGTTCCTGATTGAGGTTATAGTCACCAATAAGTGAAAGTTCTTTGAAATTGAGATCTGGAATATCTAACAGACTAAGTTTTATCTGCAGGAGAATGGTGGAATTCAGACGTTGAAACACTTGTAAACCAAGCCAATAAGTTGGGGCTGCCACCACAAACCTCTGATGCTCATACCATCAGTGTGAAACCAGGGCCACTATTCCCATGTTCTAAGAAACGTAAGTTTTAGCTTCATGTTTTAGACTAGAAAAAATATTCTAACTTAAAGGTTAATCTTCCAGAAATATAAATGTCAAGCAATGTGACTTTGTGTTTCTTTTAGATACCTTTGCCATGGAGGTTGAGGCAGGCAAAACTTACCTGTTAAAGGATTATCAATGCCGCACTCAATGATGAACTGTTTTTTGCAATTGCTGGTCACAACATCACGGTGGTAGAAATTGATGCAGTCTACACCAAGCCCTTCGCAACCAGGGTTATCCTAATTGCGCCAGGTCAGACAACTAATGTTCTAATTAAAGCTGACCAACCTCCAAGCCGATACCTCATGGCCGCCAGGCCTTTCATGGATGCACCAGTTCCTGTGGATAACAAAACTGTTACAGCTATTCTACGATACAAAGGCATCCCAAACACAGTTCTCCCCTCCATACCTAAATTGCCTGCACCAAACAACACCAAGGTCGGCTTGAACTATAACAATAAACTTAAGAGCCTAAATACCCCACAATTTCCAGCAAAAGTCCCGCTTAAAGTGGACCGCCATCTCTTTTACACAATTGGTTTGGGTGCAAACCCATGTTCCACTTGTCAAAATGGTACACAACTCACAGCTTCGTTGAACAACATAACTTTTGTGATGCCAAAGATTGGACTACTGCAGGCTTATTACTTCAATATCAAAGGAGTGTTCAGAACTGACTTCCCAGACCGTCCTCCGGTCCAGTTTAACTACACTGGTGCACCACTTACCGGGAACCTGGCCACTTCATTAGGAACAAGGCTCAGTAAGGTGGCTTTCAATTCTGCCATTGAGCTGGTATTTTTTTTTTTTTGAAAGATAGTTTTTATTAATGATAAGTTGGAATGTCGTGGAGAATTTTCAACGTTGAGATTTAGAGACTCCTATTGGCATGGAAACTATCATGAGAAGAACCTGTTTTGAACAATTACAAAAAAAACAGCTGCTCAAGGAGCACTTGGCAGTATCTCAACACGCATAATCTCAAAAACAAGCAGAATTCTGGATAAATCTCCTCACAGTAGAGTCACACCGATTTCACCTTAACGGCTTCAATTTTTTTGTTGTTGAAAGTGGTGTTGGAAACTTTAATCCCTCTAAAGACCCTGCTAAGTTCAACCTTGTGGATCCTCCGGAGAGAAATACAGTTGGAGTACCAACTGGAGGATGGACAGCTATTAGATTCAGAGCTGATAATCCAGGTAATTTCTTTAACATTAAAGATCCTGTAAACAAATTGACTCTGACATGATTCCTATTTGAACTTACTCTGGCTCTTGTGACTGCACATGCAGGCGTTTGGTTTATGCAGTGTCACCTGGAGCTGCATACTATGTGGGGTTTAAAGATGGCCTTTGTCGTTGAGAACGGGAAGTCACCAGAAGAGTCTATCATGCCACCACCGAAGGACCTCCCACCTTGCTAGACGATGGGAAACTATTTGTTAATTCTTTCTTGATGGAGCAACAATTCTTTGCTCCAAGATTTTACGTATTTATTTCATCTTTGTTTTCTTGTAACAAGCTCCTCTGCAGCAGTTCCAGGCCATTCTTTTAGGGATGGAAATGTCCCAAGATCAAAATGCTTTATTTGAGATTGTTTTGAGGATGCATGAGACCCCATTTATGTGATACCAAGTTTCATCAATGAAGGTTTATACTTCAAATAGTCTTGTCATTTTTCTTGACAGAAATGCACGTTCGGTTATTGTGATAGAAAAATCAACACAAATAGAAACCTTGACGAGGTCGTGCTTCCACCATGTTAAATACAGAAGCCTGTCAATTTATGAAATAATATGAAATGCACCATAACCGTTTAGGCTGCGACAAACAGAAGCCAGCACAGAACAGTAAACATTTATGTCTCGAACTGAAGTATGGAAAAATGATGCAAAGAAAAGGGAAGAAGTTAAAAAATGGTCCAAAAGGACCAGACCATTCCAACAGTATTGCAGGCTTGCAGTCTACTCACCTTCACAATGCTTCAACATTTGGAGGTTTCTAACTTAGAAGACATATTATGAATATTCATAAAATAAAACTGAGTTTTAGCAGTCATAAAAAAGCCTATGACTTCAAGTTTAATAAATAAATCGAATTACAATCTAATTTGTTAAATAATACCTAAAAGAACCTGTTATTTAATCCACAGACAATAGAATCAAATTCTTGTTGCATGCAACATCAAAAGGTAACATGCTAAAAAGGCAGAGAAAAATTAGTTTCCTGTTAATTGACCTTCAAACTTCCAGGAACCACCTCAATATTTTCATAGTTATGTTGTCTGTTCATGGACGATTGGGGTGCTCTTAGATTGGTAGGCTTTGATCCTTTTGGACAGCAAGAATGTGACTTCTTATTGAAACCTAACCTTCTGGTGAAATTCCTCCAACTTCTTTTTGTCTTCACCAGTTTCTGCAGCTCCTCTTTCATACTCAAACACTCCTTTTCAAGCTCAGAAACTCGATGCTTCACATCATCCTGACCACCTGTAGCACAATCTTGTGCAGAGTTTATAGGATGAGAGCCATCATTTTTTAGGAGTCCAATCTTTCCACCAGGATTTTGTGAGTTTTCGAGATTGTCAGAGACAAAGAACCAGCCAGAAATTGATGTACGTAGTCGTAGTTGTTCAAAGAAGAGGACTTGGACGATTACTCGAAGAGGCAGCCTCTCATTCTGGGCTGCATGTGTGCTGGCTTCCAATGAGAGCTTTTGACAGTTCATGAGTCTGCAGAGTTGCTCTCTCTCAAGATCCGTAATCCAAGGATGTGCCTGCAAATGTGAAGTATATTGAAGATTCAGGATTAGTGCTTTGTTTGCTTTTATTTTGGTGGATAAGTAATTTAGAATTTATTCTTAGGACCTGATGACACATAAAATGAATTTGAGTTCAAATCTATTAAGAATTTCAATCAGAATTCCATCACATAGTGAAATTGATTTCAAAGCAGAATAAACAAAACAGCAATAAGTCACGGGGACTACCTTCAAGTACACATCAATTGCATGATAGAGGCCATCATCAAGTGGTCTTGCATAATCAGGGATGGTAGCAGCAAGAGCCTCAAACTTGGGAAGCTTGAAATTAACATCTGGTGCCACTTCTGCCAAAAATCCATCCATCAGAGTGGCCACCATTGTCATTGGTGTCAATGAATCAGATCCATTCATTAACTGCGCCTCTTCAACTATGCAAGGAGGAGTTGCTATAGCTGCAGCCTGCTCTACTAGCATGAAATGATCAAGAATCCTCTGAACACAGTCTATATCATAAAGTGTCTCTGAGTAACCCATATTTGGTATGAGCAAGTCCACAAGTAAAGCTTGATCCAACTGGGCCCCCACCCTCTTCTCCAAATTTTCTTTGCATGATGGACTTGCATGCAATACCATAGCTGTACGAAGCAGTCTAATCAGAAACTTGGAGGATGTGACTCCCTTCTTAGTAGGAAGTAACCCTACAATCTCTTCCAGGAGAGCCCTTTGATCTGCTTCAGAAGGGTTGGAAATAGTTGTCCCAGGGTTAACATGGTTTGCATCATTGAAGCTTGATTGCCTATTCATCAAGGGGAGATACCTCCTAGCATAGTGTACCACAGATGCAGCAATGCTCTCAGGCCTCATGCCTCTTGATTCAATAGCTAAAATCAGTCTTTTATATAGTGGTAAACTAAGGAATGACACATCTTCGTACCACCAATCCTCACCTGTAGGTTGTGTCTTGGTTGCAGTTGATATCCCATTCCATAAGCCTGTATTTTCTGGACTTTGCTTGGTAACCCGTCCTGGTAAAGGCCAGTTGAATAAGCTTGGGTCTGCACAAGCCTTCATTGCCAAGGAATCGATGCACCTTGAGACAATGTGAAGCTCTTCAGCATACGGAAGAACTTCTTCACATGTTTCAAGAGCTCTAATTGAATCTGCCCAATTTCCAAGTACTTCATTAAGAAAAGACTCTGTTTGCATTATAAGATTTCCATCTCCATAATCATCAGTCATTTGCAAATACTCTGCAGCACATCTAATGCTGACTACATTTAGTGCGGTGAGTTCTATTTTTACACCATAGCAAAATTTGGATATAAGTTCAAAGGCTTTGGCTCCACCAGGTATATCATTAAGCCTCAAACTAAAACTTGATCCATCCCCACTGGAAGAGTCTTCAATAAGCTTTGATAGTAGCCCACTTCTTGAAAGCAACGGAAACTGCAATAGATACCAAAATGAGCCCAGCATAGAAATTATATTAGCCACATTGAATGATCCATGAATAAAAGTAAAGAAAACAACATAGATAAAAGAACTCAAAGGTAGCCATTTCAAAGAAAAATATAACTGAAATAAACACACCTTGTGGAGATGGAAAGACATTTCTCCAATGTTAATGCTAACATCACTTGGAAGTCCAGTTGTGCAGATCCTGAAAAGCAAGAACCATAATTGAGATCCATGAATTTTTAATTCAAGGTAAATCAATATCCAAGAAACCTTTATTTTTCTTCTCTTCCTATTACACTTTTTATGGTCTCATTCTTCTCTTAGAATGACTATATAAAGAAGAACAAGAAAGCTAAGTCCTTTATATCACCCACTAGTTGAATGCTTGTTTGAATAATCCACCATTTGTTCAGTCTCAGAAGGTCATTTATGTTAAGTACTTCTCCGCATATTGTCTAACACCTTAAACAAAATTCTAGTTATAGAAATTAGAACATAAGTATGCATGATAAAGACCAACATTTCACCAGGACTTCAGGCATCATTAAAACTCCAACTTTGGGTTTAGATACAAGCCAGAACCTAAAGAGAGTTACAATATACTTTATTCTTGTTTTAATGAAGCCGAGAAGGAAGACAAAAAGATTAGAGCAGATTTAAATAATTGATAGAGACTCTGAAATTGACATCTTTCCAGTTGATTAATCAAGCTAACATTTCGTATTAATTCAAACATATTCTTACAATTCACCACAAAAACTCACAGTTCTTTTGCAGCTTAGAAAATCAGGACAACCCCATTTCCCAACGTAAAGAGAAACGCTTACCAAGAGTGACCTTCACGGTGAAATGCTTCAGACTTAGAACCCAGCCTCAAGAAGGCCATTTTTCTTTCTTTTTGTAATGCAGCTTTAAAATGGAATGGACAAGTTACCAATGAACAAGAAAAATGAATGAATGATATCCTAGAAAGAAGAGAAGAAAGAACCCTTCTCAAGGTGAACAAAGTGGCTCCTGAAAGAGAAAAAAAAAAAAATATATTAAGTCAGCGAGTCTAAAGCAAAGAAGTGAAGAAATATAAGGAAGTAGCTCCAGTTGGCTTCCTCAGAAGTTAGCACTTGACTAGGATTTTTCATTCATTCTCCCATGCTTTTAGTTTCACCCTCTTCACTCCTATCATATCTGTCAGTTTGCAATTTGCCTTTACCACATTTTTCATGTAACAATTAATCTCTCACAAAATTTCAACGCTTAAATTTTGCAATTAATCTATATATTTTGTCAAAATAGTACAATAATTTATAAAATTTTAAATATTTATACTTTTCAAAATTAATAATGTTAGTCTAATCAATATTGGTATTAAAACTTTTTCATTATCTATTTTGATGTGTTATTTTATTGTAAATATTAAATTTGTTAGAGTGATAATACCGAAGTAAAATTAAAAAAGAATGTAATGATTATATTGATGTGATGTTAGCTTTTAAACTTAATTTATAATTTTCAAAATCAATTTTGATGAATTGTTTTTGAATCATGTTTTTTTTTTCTTTTTTGATTTTTCAATCTAATTATAATTTTAGATGATTTCAAAATGAGATAATTGATTTTTCAATTCGATTACAATATCAATTTAAGGGATAATTAAGAGAGATCATGAAAAGAGAAAGAATTAAATTCAATAGAGATTCGTATGTTTTTTGGACGTATCGTGCATAATTCTCTCTTTACATTTTCTTAGTTTGAACAAAAAAATTATGGGCATATATACTTTATGTCCATGTTGTGGAATTTTCAAGGAGACAATTCTACAGGTGTTGCAGGATTGTGTATCATCAAGCACTTATAGCCCCAAATTAGACTTGAACTTGCGAATGACAAATTCTTACATTTGAATTTGAAAGGCTAGATGTTGTGGAACATATCGAATGATATATTCTTTGAGAGTGTTTCATAGAGTTTTATTTTTATGCATATAATTTGTTTGGTATGATTTTGACGTAACTTGACCATTTATGATAAGTTTTTTGTATGACCAAACAATGTATGGAAACAAATCTAGACGAAAGCTAAGAAGGCATGGGATAATATGGGCCAAGAACAACGAAGGGTCAAGCAGGAGGTGTTGATTGCTTGTGAAAAACCTAGTTATCATATGTTAAACTTAATGTAGATGGCAACACGAAGGACCAACTTGGGGAACAGTCGGTGGAGGTGTAGTATGTGATTATAAAGGAGCCTGGATTGCTGGCTTTACATGTAAAGTTGAAGTCTCCTTTTCATTGACAATTGAGTTGTGGGCATTCTACCAGCAGGGTCAGCCGTTGGGTAAAACCACCCAAGCAAGGCTTTAGGTCCTAAATTTAGAGAGGTCTCATAATATTATAATAATTATAATATAACTAATTATATTAAAAATATATAAAAAATAAGATAATTAATAGAATATTTACTTCTTCTCTCATGTTTAATAAATATCTATTCCTTTCAATTTTATATTTCCAGTAATTTTCAATTATTTATCTCATTTCCTATTAAAAAGGTGTAAAAGTCAAAGATAATTAATAAAATGATATATTCTCCCATTATCTAATTATGTACCTAATAAATCTCAATTTTTATGGCTACCTAATTCCTGAATCCTAAATTTGAATAATAAAATTAATATAGAACCTAAATTTCGTCATACACATATCATTCGTATAAAAATATAATTTGATGAAAATGTTGATAACAAAATAACAAGATCTCTTGAAGAATCATTTAAAATTGATTACTTCTTATAAATATTAGATCAAGTAATTTTTCACTTCAAAGTAGATTTGAACACTATAAGATATATGAAAGTATTTTTGATAATCTATTTAGCGGAAAAAAATTGAAATCATTAGACGATAATAGTTTGAAAGAATATTACTTTAATCTAGAATGTTCTTTAAAATATAACAACTATTCTCATATTGATAGTTTGAATTTATTTTTAGAGTTAAAATTTTTTTAAAAATTATACAAATGAAAGATAATAGTTTAATTGACATACTTAATCATATAAAAGACTTAATTCTTTTTTAAATGCATGTATTGCTTTTAGAATAATGTTAACAATTCCAGAAAGTGTTGTATCAAGGGAAAGAAGTTTTTCAAAATTAAAATAAATAAAATCTTATTTAAGATCAACAATATTTCAAGAAAGATTAAATGGATTGACTATATAATCAATTGAAAAAGAAATATTGAAAAAACTTGATTATAAAAGTTGAAATAGAAATTTTGCATCTCAAAAAGCTAGAGGAATAAAATTTTAATATTTTTTTATTTCAATAAAAAATATTTTATTTGAATATTTCACTTTAAATCTTTTATATTATTGACTTGCCCTTGTCTACCAAGGATTAAAACTCGATAGATGCTTCAGAAAGGTATAAGTAGAGACTGACTCTTTGATAGCTCTTCAAAAATCATGTAAACAGAGTAATGCATTTAATCCTCATGCACATCTTCTGAGCAACATCAACAAGCTATTTCAACAAAATGGGGAATGTTTATTATCTCATGTGCATCGTGGGGCAAACTAATATGCTAACTATATGGCTACTCACAATGATGATTTATCTTTGGGGTTACATGTATTTGAGTCCCCTCCTACTAGCATAATTTCTTTGTTACTAGCATATACTTTGGGCATTGCGTGACCTAAACTGATTAGTTTAATTTTGATCGGATCCTTTTTACCAAAAAAAAATCAAAAATAATCAAACAAAGGATAAAAAATTTATTTAATTTTTTTATTCATCTTGACAAGTTAGTCAAAAAATTTTATTACATAATTATTACATCATTATCAAATGTCACATTATCAAATTCAATACTACATCACTATAGTCAAATACCATATCAGCATAGATAATGAAAATTTTTAACACTGTTAATGATTTGACTAATATTATTAATTTCAAAAAATACAAGGGTTTAATTTTTACAAACTATTATGTAGAGATTAAATCTGTCATTTTAACAAAATTTAAAGATTAATTATATAATTTGACCTATAAAAGACTATGACTTTAATTGTTGACTAAAGTGATATATTTAATCTTGGCCAAAAAAAGAATTACCTCACCATGAAGCTAAAGGATCAGGCTCGAGCCCACTTCTAACCCATTTTGCGTTGAGTGCATCAAAGCCCAATTAGTTTTAAGCTTAGCTCATGAAAAGAATAGGACTTCATAAAATGCAATTAGAAAAAATATTTTTTTATTTTTTAATAGGAAAAAGTTATTTTATAAAGCTTAAATATTAGGGGAAATATCAATTTTTAGCTAAGCAATGGATTAAACTATTTATAAACTATGACATAATATTTTTAAAAAATTCATAAATTATAAAAAAAATTAAATAAATTTTTATTCTTTTATTATTTTTAGAGTAAAATATCTACATGTCCTAAATTTTAATTAAAATTCGAAACGGGAGCACCAGATCGATGTTCCCAAGGAAGGGGAACACCAGTGCTTCCAAGGGAGCAGTAGATCTAAGGCTTCATAAGGGAGTTTCGATGCTCCATATGGGGAGTTTTTTTTTTAATTAATAAAAATATATAACAATAATTTTAAAACTTAATTAATAATAAAATTATTTTTTATTATTATCACGTCATCAAATTGACTGAAGTATTAACAATTGACTAACAATTAGATTTACATGTTTAGCGAAAAATACTTTTTTAGAACGGAGTGTTTATTTTAAAAATTAATTAACTTTTATGTAATTTAGATCAAAATTTAAGAGAGTGAGAATATTTTACTTTTATTTTTTTTATTTTGAATCAAATTAATATTTATGATTAACAGTTGACTAATTATTTAATTAAATAACTAATGTTAATTTTATATTACGTGACATGTTGACTTAGTATAATGGAAGATGATGTGGTATGCTAATAAGACATAATTACATAATCACATGGCAATCTCACACTACAATAGTACAATAATAGATCACGTTAGTATCAAAATGATAGATATCATTTTGATTAATCGTAATTACTTAACTATTAATTATAAATATTTATTTAATTTAAAATTAAAATATAAAATTTTAATTAAATATAATAAAAAATAATTTTTAAAATAATTTAATGACATTTTATGGTATCTTTGATCTATGAAAACACTATCCTTATCCATTCTTTTTTTTTTTGTTTGTTTCTCTTTTAACCAACTTCAAATATAACCATTTTCATCTTCTTCAATCACGTTAAATATATAATTTCGCTTAAAATTAATAAAAAAACGTTTATTTCACATCATTTAAACATATATGAAATCTTTTCAATATGTTATCAATTGATTTTACGATGGATATATGAGGACGTTAAATCATCCACGACAAAGTTTGTCATTAATTAATTGGACCATTTGTTTTTGTCCATTCACTAGGAAGAATTTTCAAATTTTTTGTCATGTTACTTTGTAAAAGCAGAAACCAGACAGCCTTGGACATGGCTTATCATAAGGAATTCTTTTGGACCATTGAAAAAAAAAAAAAAAGAAAGAAATAATGTCTTTGATTGGTTTTTCTTCTATTTTTCTTACCCTTTTTCCTGGTTAATCATCGATCAGAATTTCTTGCAAAGGAAGAAAATACAAATTTAACCAAAAAAAAAAAACAAGAGATGAGAACAGAGATTTGGGAGGCTGTCGAAAGTGGGGCCATGTCATAGTTTGTTTTTTTCATGACGATGATAATGAGACAGCCAATAATTCTTCGTCGGTAACTAGAAACTGACACGTGTGAGATTCTTGTGTCAGAACCGGACAGATCACCGCGTTGTCAACATCCAAAGCCCACATTCTGCTCTCTTTTGTTGTCTTGTAGCTGTCAAGTTAGCGTGTGCCAGTTAGAGATTCACATGAAATCCAGCTTCCCCTAGTATCAAAAACCCGTTAGCCAATCAACTCCCGCCACGTTCGAGCTGTTTTGTTCATGAATCCATGGTTAGAAAATTTTTCCAAACCCGAGATGTTGGGGCTAATTACGTCGACTTGGCAACATGCTATTGGTTACTGAAAAAAAAATTTTATTAATTAAATCCCCGTGGAAAAATGTAAAACAAAGCTTTTAAAGCCAATTACACCATTGAGATTTCTGTATACCAACACTGAATTGACAAGTAGATTTTTGACAAATCTTAGTGAAGAAGAAAGGAAAAGTGAAGAAATAAAAATTTCAAAATTTTTTAATAAAAAAGAAAAGGCATGACTAATTAAGGTTATTGAAAATGAAAATATTATTGAATGCGGAAAACACAGTAATTTTACTCAAAATTGGAAACAAAAAAGGGCTATTGTTGATACCATCGTCTCTCTCACCACATCTTTTGACTTGTAATTTTTTTGAATTAAATAGGGGAACATCCTTATTGAAAAAATATTAATGTGAAATAAATTTACACATGTTTAGTTCGATTTTATATATATATATAAAAAAAGCAATTTGCACTTGTTTATTGTTTTATAAATTCTTTTGAAAAAATTGTTAACGCTTTATCGAAAATTGTTAGCATTTATTTGGAAATTTTGTTTGAGAACAGACAATATTTCTTCTTATGGAATGATTAATTTTTCATGGGTAATGCCCTTCATTTTTGTAGTGTGTTCTGCTTGGCTATAATTGTTGCAATGGTACCTTTTGGGATGGGGTCGTGTAGGTATATAGGTTTTTCTTTTGAGGTTCTTATGAATTGGCATGACAAAAAGCTGCTCTCACCTGATTAGGGAAATTGGTTAAACCATCAATTCTTGTTTGTAGCAACAACCTTTTGGTTGCTTGATTTAATTTAGTTGCCTGTTCTATTCAAATGGAATAAAAATGTTTCACATGGAACTTCAATTTGCTTGTTTCCTTTTTAAAGTAAATGCCATGTGTCAAATTTCACAAAAGTCATCCAATGATAAATATGTTCAAATATAAGTGAAAAAAGGTGAAGTAATCCCATTTTGGTGCATTTAATATGTTGGTACTTCTTTTTACATTCTTTTGCTCAATGATAAAGGAATAAAAAGAGTTGTAACTGCTGATTATTTAATGCCACCCTTCAAATTTAAAATTAAATGAATATATATTATAATTATAATAATAATGTATTGTATAGTAAGTTGTTATGCATATGATAAAGTGAGAGGTTTGAACATACTTTGAACAGTTTGGTGGGTCGTTATAATTAATAGCATTTTCCCTTTCGGTGATTAAATGCTTTCACTGTAGTTGCTTTATTTATCCAGTCACAAATGACTCAAAAACTCATATGGGAATAAATTCAACGATATTATTTCCTTCTGACAGCTAAATGTGACTGTCAACCCTTGAAATTTATCCACTACATGTTTGTACTTCGTAACCCTACCTTCAATTATGCAACCGGAAAATGAACATGGGTCAGAATTATTTACTATAAACCCCCTTGTTCAATTAATGTTCGCCATAACCCTGTTACTGACCTCGGGCTAGACAACATTGTGGGCGTTAAAAAGGGCTCATATATATTTCTATCTACTACAGTCAGAAGGTTTTAACCCATATGGTCAGTTAAAAATATTGGAAAAATATTACCTACACATATAATTGGTTTGGAAAAGAACATAAAAATAAAATCTGTTTGGTCGTTGTTCGTGACCCATACTGTTGGCGGGTTAGCTGGCTCTAGCGGGGGCATTGTAGTGCGTATCGCATGGTGGATGTCTGAAGCAATTGATCATGGAGGGAGGGGGACAAAGGCCACCCACATTTGACGTGGGCCACATTGGACTTTTATTGATGATATATGGGTTTGCAGTTCTAATGATGATGTTAGGGAAGATGGGCTCATTGTCACGTTTGGTTTGTTGTTTCTTCTTCCAACCACTCTCTCATTTGGTTACATCTCCACAAGGGGGTGGGGTCCTAGAGCAGCTCATGTTCTGGTTAATGGGTCTCTTTCTCTGTCCCTTGGCACCAACAACGCTCAAAAAATATGGCCCTTGGTTTACAGTAGAAAGGGAAAATGTTTCTATATCTGGCATTTGGAAAAATGGGGTTTCTTGGTCTTATTCTGTTGCTTGTTTTCTTGTAGTTCTATGTGAAGTTTTGTGGATGCATGGTCCAGGGTGTGGATTAATGTTCCAACTCAATGGGGTTATTAGAGTTGCAAAACTCGATCCTTCTCTCTCTCTCTTTTTAATATATTAATCTTTCATGCTGCTACAAGGATACACATTAGACTTTTTCTAACGTGCTTCATTTCAAAAATAATAAGGATTTAAAGTCTCAACTTTCAGTTGGCATGGATGCGTTGTTTGAGGGCAGAGGTGTTTTAAAACTGTTATGGATGAGCGAGCCCAGCAGATGTGAGTTTAAATGATTGTTAAAAGCGAAAGCTTGAATTGAATTATGATTCCAACACTTGCAGCAAATATCAAATATGACAACTTGATGCTAAACTGTCATGCCCTGTGAAAAATAAATGATCATTAACGTTTGGAGTTGTTGCCAGAAGTGTTGGAACAATTACTGGCAGGATCATATAAACTGCTGGGGGGGATTCATCTACCAGGAAATTCATGTCTTAACAGATTGACTCATGTATAGTAGAAGAATGAAATCTTTCTCTTTAAACTTTATTTCACTGACTGTACCCATGAAAGAAAAGGGGGAATATATATTTTGTTTTAGTTGCAGGTCACACGTGTTCATCATCTTCTTCATTTTTACAGTAAATTTTGATGATTGGTGACCTTAACTAGCCAACCATCCCAATTGAAAACAACACATTAATTAACAACAAAACTTTGAAAAAGTATGTTGCTCAGCATTTGAAGTGCAAGTGTTCAGTTCTCCAGCCTGTTTTGTGACTTTATGATCTTTTTGATTGTTGCAAACAGGGAAGTTGGTTAGGTCATGATGCCGCCTTAATTAGCTTCTCAAAGCTGAACTTAATTAGCTTGGACACAAGCTATCTTAATTAGCTCAACTTTATTTGAGATAACTTCCTAGCTTTATATATATTACTCAGCTCAGTAATCAGATAGTTAAATTAGTTAAGCAGGACTTCAAGGATTCACATTAATGTTCACACTGTTTACATTGCTGAAGAGAGATTTCCAGCATCGTAGCCCGTGGACCTTAAGCTAACTCCTCTCCCTTCTTTAAGCCGAGCAACTTAGAGAACAGTAAGAGTAGAACATGATGGTAATTCTGAGACTTGGTGTAATCTGCAATATCTTGCGTATTGGTACGTGTTCAAGCTGCCGTGAAGGCCCCAACCCACCCCCAAAAAAGGAGTATATCGTCACTGTTTAGCCAAACCTACTATTTTCTAGCTCACCTTGGCCATTTTAGGGTTAGCAGCAGGATAACAGGATAAGCTCCTCAGCCTCAGTGGCAGCCCTTAATACTGTGCATCATTGAAGACTTCTAGGCCACTGAGCTGGCTTTATATGTTTTGTCTGCAACAGAAAACTGACCAGATTTATGTTTTATCATGCTTTGGAACTTGCTTCCTTTCTGATTTTTGCTGTATACTGTATAATGCTGCTCACCGGCTATCACTATGCCTGAAGCATAAATAACGACCATTTTCATTTCTGAGCTAACAGGCCTGTAGCTTTCCAAGTTATGGCATAATTTGATTAGACTTAAGTGCTGCATGAAAAATAGTGTGTAGAGGGTCAAATATCACAAAAAAAAAATGCTATACAAAATTTATTCGGAATGTTTTTCTATTAAAGTTTTAATTATTTTAGAGTATATATATATAATATATTAGCCACGAAATTTTAGGATAGACTCAATGGGTTCTAGAATTACACTTGACTCAGTTCTCCGCCCAAAATGGGGTGCCTCTGAGTGGAAAGTTTCTCCCTTTCAGTTTCCTCCGAGCTGCCACTGCTGGGGGCGGGTGTTTGAGGAACAAGTATTGTTTTTCTTGGTCAGCTGCAAACTACACGCGCTGTAAACTCGTGGCGTGGGAGAGGTTATGATTTTTCTGCATTTTGTTGTCAAAGAAAGTGGCAGAAAACTCAAGAAAAGCTTTTCGGTTTTAACTGTTGGTCAAGTCTCTAGACTTAACTGACTTCACTGCTTAAAAGATAACAGAAAAGGGCGGCAAAATCTCCCCGCAGGCTTCCCCCTCACCCGACCAACAGGAATTAGATACTCTAATCTCAGCCCCACGCGCCTCCAATTATGGAAACCATCCCACAATCAAACTTGAGTCGCACATGGTTACCGCCCCCATCCCTAATTTGGCCCTTTAATGAATGGAAAATATATTTTGTTGATAGGTAAAAAAAAAAAAAAGCCATATAAATGAATACATCTTCCACTCAAAAAATTAAATTCGAATTTTATTTAACCAAAAAAAATCTTTTCCCTTTGGACCAATGTGATCTCTTTTTTAATACTAATGTAGAATTAAAATTAATTTTAATTTTACATCGTTTCATATAATTTATATTTGATTAATCTAAACAATGCATGTCAAATTTTAAATTAACTAAAATATCTAATTATTTATTTAATATAAATTTTTTACTGTTAAATATATGTTAAAAAATAATATTCTCAATTAATGTGATAAAAATATCAAATTGACTTAAAACTTTACTTACATAATAAATACGAGTAAATTATTAAATTCAATTATTGTTTTGTTGAAATATTAATAGTACATGGAAATTATAAAAAAATATAAGATTAATTAATTTTATAGCTCAAACAATTGTGATTATAATTCACAATATATTAAATAAATATATTTATTGTCAGTAATTGTCTGCAAAACCATTTACTAACACAAAATTTTTAAAACCTTTACTGGCAATAAGTGTAGCATGTAACCACTCGCGTCAAGAGAGAGTGAGCAAAGAGCAGAAAGCAAATACATCCTCAAAAGGGAGGTGAAACAATTCGAGGTTAACCAAAACAAAGGTACACTCAAACTCTAGTTGACTAAGGACTTGGAATCCCCATCAACCACGGTTAACTTGTCTTGTTATTGGTTAACGACTGCCTTGCTTTTAGACTTCAATTTACAGCAAAGAAAAAGAAATATTAATTACAATTATTTTATTCTTTTTAATGCAATTTATTAAAATATATAAACATATATCACGGTATGGAAAAGGATACCAACACTTTCATGACACAAATAATATAACCTATTTGTTTATTCAGAGAGGGAATTAATATATCAATAAATTAATGAGAATTATTAAAAAAATGAGTCTCATAATAATAAAGAAAATGAAATATGGATACCTCCTTAAAGATCTTTGTTGTTTTGCTGGCTTCTTAAGATACATATACACTTCCTTCAGATCCGAAGAAAATGGTAATAACATAATTAATAACAATAATAATAAAGGAAATTGCACGTCTACTTCTTAATTTCTAAAGGTAGAAAACGAAGTAGTTCAATGGGCACTATAATTACCGGGGAGTGAATCGCAGACAAGTTGATATTTTTGTTTTTTTTGGGTTTTTATTGTTTTTTTTTAAAATAATTTTGGGTGTTAAAAGGGTGTTCTGTTCTTTCAGTGTGTGCTTTTTGGACTCTTGCATGATCCAAAAAGGTGCTCTCTTTATATTCTTCTCTTCTTTTCTCTCTCTGTCTTCTTCTCCTTCTTCTTCTTTGTGTGCAAATGGCTTTTTTATCTGCTTCTCTGTCGGCCAACTAGAGTAATTCTTGATTGAATCTTTGAAAGAAAGACACCCAAAGAAAGATTCATCAGTGTCTTCTTTTTTTTTTTTCGTTTTGTCTTTTCTTTTTTAATCCTAGTTATCCTTTTTGGGGTCTTTATAGGAGGAGAATTTGGAGGAGTTTTTGTTTACAGAGACTTTGTGTGTAGTTAGTTACTGAGAGCTTGAGGTTTTTTCTTTTATGGGCTCAAAGAGAGTGTAAGAAAAGCAGAGACTTTTTCTGTCTGTGTTTCTGTGTGTGGGTTTTCCTTGTTTTTGGTGGATCTTAATTTTGGAAGTAGTAGAAGTTTTGATAGTGAACTCAAAACTTGGTGAATTGAACAGTGGTTTTCTTTCTTGTGGAGATAAAGTGATTTGGTCTGATCTTTTTACAAGAAACAAGCAAAAAGGAAGCTTTTTTTTTTTGCTTTAATATTTTGTTCAATTATAGTGTATCCTAGAGGCAGATTTTGGTGTTCAAAGCTTTTAAAGAGAGGCAAAAAAAAAAAAAAGAACCTGTTTAAATTGGAGGAAGATATAGTTTTGGGGGGCTTTGAATATTATTTAGTGATGAAGATTTAGCTGTATTGACGGAAAAAATGGAGGTTTTTGGAATCTGAAGTTGGCTCTGTAATGTTGAGGTTCTGTGGAATTACAAAATTTTGTTTTGAATTCTCTTTCTGGTGAGGATCAAAAGAAGATCCTCACTGGATATTTTGTTGGACGTGGCAAAAATTCTTAATCACAGTGTCCCTTGATCATACATGCTTTACAAGGTAACAATTTCAATTTTATCACTGTATTTATGATTCCTTTTCTTTTCTCTTTTTTGTTGAATTTCATGTATAATTCTGGGTTTTTGTCTTTTTTTACAGCATTTACTTAGAGAGAAGAGAAAACGAAACTTTTACTGTTACAATCATTGTTTTGATTGAGATGATTACGTTTATGGACTCAAAAGAGAAACTGAAGGAGATGGAGAAGTGCTTGGATTCTCAGCTATGGCATGCCTGTGCTGGAGGAATGGTTCAGATGCCTTCAGTTAACGCCAAAGTCTTTTACTTTCCTCAAGGCCATGCTGAGCACGCTTGTGGCCCTGTTGATTTCAGGAACTGCCCTCGAATACCGGCTTATGTACTTTGCAGAGTCGCTTCTGTTAAGTTCATGGCTGATCCTGAGACTGATGAGGTTTTCGCGAAAATTAGGCTAATCCCGGTTGGTACTAATGAGCCTGATTTTGAAGACGATGGAATTGGAAGCATACATGGGAATGAAACACAGGAAAAGCCGGCATCTTTTGCGAAGACATTGACTCAGTCAGATGCAAACAATGGTGGGGGTTTTTCTGTTCCAAGGTATTGTGCTGAGACGATATTTCCAAGATTGGATTACTCTGCCGATCCCCCTGTTCAGACTATTCTTGCAAAGGATGTCCACGGGGAGACCTGGAAATTTAGGCATATATATAGAGGGACGCCAAGGAGACATCTTTTGACTACGGGATGGAGCACTTTTGTGAACCATAAGAAGC
>NW_018397263.1:2351971-2364029 GCF_002168275.2 Theobroma umbraticum | reverse complement strand
AGGGGCTGGAAAGCACAAGTGGAGAAAAAAATCTGAAGGGAGAACACATATTCTCAAATCTCAATCAGGGCCGCACGTGTGAGAGAGAAAGCCAGGGGGGAAGGACCCACGTGGGGGGGAAAAAGAAAACTAAAAGGGTTTTTAGTTTTTAGCTAAAGGTTAATCAAGTTGATGGATTCACGTGTGGCCAACGTCAGCTAAGCGTTGCATGTGTTGCGGCGTTTCGATGACCGGGCTTGTTGCCTGTTCTTGTTTCACCTTCCATTCCTCCTTTGACTGCGGTTTTCCCGGCTATTTTCCTTTCTTGTTTTATTTTATTTTTCAATGAAATGGGCTAAGAGAGAATGAGATGGAGGGTTCATGCGGTATGATGATCATGAATGGGCAGAGCCGGAAAAAGGTTGAAATTTTTTACAGTCAGAGAGTCACACCGACAGACAACAGAAGAACCCGGGACATAAGCAATCCTTAGCGAGCGACCAGACCAGACCAGATCCTTAGTTGGATCATGTGAAAGCCCTGAAGCCGTTTCATCAACGTTTTCTCTCTCACTTTTCCTTATCTAGGAACTTGTTCCAAACATCCAACCTCACTAACCTCGTGTTCCCTTGTAGAAGAAACGAATCCATTTCTTTTAACATAAAATTAAGACGTAGCATGCATTGCAAATATCTCTAAAATAAGATAACTTGGTCATTCCAAATAAGAGTCTGGCATGCAATTTAATTAAAATATGCAGTTTTCTCACATTTTCGATCGTATCGAGAAGAAGTCACTGATGTTCCAACTTGTTGAACTATTAACCCATTTTATCTGATAAAAGCTAATGCAAAACAGTAAATTAAGCTGATAATTAAAGTGAGCATCCGAATTTTTTACTTATCGGTTGGTGCTGCATGATTTCTTACTAGCTTCCCCTTCTCCAAATTAAAAAGAAAAACTGACAACTAGAGTGAAGAGGAAACAAAGCAGTCAACATAACCCAATGGTCAAAACACACGAAAGAGGGAGAGAAGAAAATGGGGAGACAAAAACCATTCCCAAAGCCTTGTTTTTGTTAGCAAAGAGGTAAAAGGGCTAAATTAAGGCTTTGTTTCAGTTCCCACTTTTTCCCACCAAAGTAAGCAAAAGTTTTCTACCTAGAAGATAAACAAAACCCCTCCCCACCCTATATAAATAAAATAAACGACATTATTGGCTGTCTAGGAGAACGGTACAACCTCCGCCCCTAGTGTTTACTTTTGGCTTTAGAATTACGTCAAGAAACAGTCAGTTATCAAACACTGAAAGAAAAGAAAAGGAAAGGGGAAAAAGGAAAGGGTAGTTGCATTGAAAGATCCAAGTCACGGGAAAAAGGGGCCAGAGTACATGAGACAAGTACGTCATTAGCATTGAATGAGCATGGTTAATTTGTCTGCAATTCTTGACTTTTTCCTGGCCGTTTTTTAAAAATTGTTTGGGCTCAACTCACGCTTTGAAAAACAAGGAAAAAACACTGTTTAGGATAAGTAATAAATTCTGGAAAGCCAATTCGTATTCTTTACGTGGGTGACTAGAAGAGATCTGTAAATTAAATGCCTGTGTGGTGTTTTATAAGAAAGCAGTGAAATCATCCCAAAGTTTTTATGGAAGAGATATTGATTGTTGCTGTTATTCTGTGAAGAAAAGGAAGTGACTTTTGATGTCGGGGACTGGTTGTCGCTGCTGTTAATTAATTTGAAACTTCTAGGGAGGGTTCTTTGTTTTTTGCATTTAATACCCATTAAAGCAGTTAAATGAATGGTAATAATGTTTTCCCATGCATGATTTCTTTTTATTTGCCTTTCACGTGGCTTTAATTTTTTATTTCTCCATTAATTACTTCATTGCTGTCACGGTTTTTTGCTTATGAAATACTATTTTGTTAACTATTATTTAAGGAAACTTTTAACTGATATTTAAAATAATATTTTTGTATTAAATATAATAATTTATAATTAATATGATGATTTTTATTATACAATATGAAAGTATTACAATTTTGTAATATTAAAAAAAGAAGCGCCCAATTCAGGAGTAGGACTTACAATTAAAACAAATCAAATAAGAAATTAAAAAAAAAGAAAAAGAAAATAAAACGAAAAAGAAAAGGGGCCCTTTGTTGATAGAAGTCACTGTCAAAAGTCCTTGCTAATCTCTTTTTGTTTTTTTACCATTGGAAGAAAAAAAAAAAGAGAAAGGGGTCACCTCTTGAAACGACAGAGATTCGGGGGGAGATGACATGGCAACTGCCACGAACCAGTTCGGTGGTCCCCACGGTTAAACCAGGCTTCCTTTTTTTTTTTTGTGGTGTTGATTGTAACTGAATTAACCAACATCCATCCAAATGTATGACTGCGACTGACACGTAGACCGACCCCATGATTGTGACGTGTCGCTGTTATTTCAACGCGTGACACGACAACTGCGTCCCTCCTTTCTGATATTTTAATGGCTTTGCGTATCAAGCTGGGAACAACACCGTCAATGGTTAAAAAACTCTCACCAATGGGCTGGCTAATGGTGCACCAACATAAGCCCAAACTTAGTAGAGTGTCAAACTTGTCGATATCCTCATCAATGGCGTCTTGTCAAAACTGTTGGTACGTTAATTGAGAGCAAAAAAGGGTGATTGGGGGGTAAAAGGTACGGTGGCAAACTGACGAAGCCCGGTTTCCAATAAAATTCTGATGCAGCGTCAGACCCATCAAGACAGAAGTGAGCGATGAGTTACACTCAACGCCCTTTTTGCATTGTCTTGGAGTGCTCGAGTCAGCAGACAGTGTACACGGCTCCCACTCTAAAGCTTAACAATTATCCACAAGAAAAATTCCCCAAACTCAGCTGTCAGCACACTGTTTGGAACTAGGAAGCCCAGTTCTACAAGTTAGTCGCAATGGTCTCATTTTTCTTAAATGAGTTTTAAGATCCATAGCAGCTTGTAGGAGGACCACTCTATCATCCATCGATATACGAAAAAGAAAAACAAAAAACACAGTCCACCAACTGCATGATAGTAATGCAGTTGGTATCCATTTCTGCTGCATTGGACCAGGAAGTAGTTAAAGATTTTGGCAACTTAGAGCAGGAACATTGGTCACCATTTGGCATTTGGCTCCGTATTCCATTATTAGTTTGAGTTCAGGGATAATGGCTAATTTCCATAAAAGGAAAAAAACAAAGCATCACTATTGTTTAATAACATAAAAAAACTAAATATGTAAATAAATTCTTGAATGATATCAAAAAAGTTAATTTAATTTTTATTTTTTATTACATTTAAATAAGTCTTAATTTTTCATTTTGAGTTAAGTAAGTCTCTCACACTAATCGTTGATTAACTTTCTTTAATCAATAGTATAATTAGTAATTTTTGATGTTACGCTATCTTTCATGTGACATGTTAATATGTTATCTTTATGACGCCAATGTTACATGATTAATGATGTAGCATAAAAAATTATTGACTAAGAATTGAGATTTTTCTCTTTTATCCAACTGATAATTTTTGAACATTTACAAAAAAAAAACTCAATTTCAAGTCAATAATTTTTTATACCATGTCATATGGCATGTCTTATTGACGTCATCAAAACGACATTTCAACATACCATGTGTAATAAAAAATTACTGAATAGTTCTTGAAGGAGTTTATTTAACTCAAAATAAAATTTTAAAAATTTATTTGAAATAATTAAAAAGATAGAGATTAAATTAACTTTCTTAATATAATTTAAAAAATTTATTTGAGTATTTAGCCAACATAAAAAGAAAGCAAAAATTCTCAATCATATTTACAAATAAAAGAGAGAGAACTTACTCCGCCCATTGGGCCAAATCGTATTTACCTATTATAGCAAGCGCAAGCTCTACTATGAAGCCCTTGATAGTATTCGTCTAGGTGCCAGCCCACAAAATGTCCTAGTGACAGCCCGAAAGGTCCAGCACCCATGTTCATAATTGAGGGTACTGGGAGGCACCCAGTTTCAGGATAAGGAAGGTTTTCCACCGGATCAAACAAGCCTTATTTTCTCTGGGAACAGTACGAATTGAGTTATGCTATGTGGGGTTTGGGGGCTCTTACGGTGATGGTCCTGATGCATGGGTAGTGGACTGAGTCTGGTTTGTCACCCTGTTGAACTATTGTTTTGGTTGGCCATTAGGCCTGGTTGCTCTTAGTCCTTATATTGCAATCCTTTGGCATGAGATCACTTGCCTGTATTGTTATGTTGATGTGAATTTGGAGCTGAGTGGTTATAGAGATCAGCAAGTAAGCTTCAAAGACTGTATAATCCTTCCAATTATTTAATTTGGGGATGAAGTTGGTGAAACCAGGACTGTAAATCGTTAGTTATCTAATTGTTAAGGTGTTCAACAGGCTTACTTGCTGATAAAAGTTCCCATTTTGGTTGTTCTTTTAGCAAAGATCCAATTTCAATGGCATAATTCCCTGTTCTGTTTTGGCCCGTGAACAACAAAAAACAGTGTTCTAGAAATCCTCGCAACTACAATAACAAGGTCTACAGTAATAGTAAAAGAATAAAAATCGTGAAAAAGTAGATCATTTTGTAGCAGCATTTGGTGAAAGATGGGGGAGCGGTGAAGAGAAAGTGCCTTGCTTGATTATCCCCATTTGCAAGTTGCAGGCCAAAAGCAAGCATATGTCCTCTGAATTTTGACTTTTTGTTAGAGATCAACGCCGGTCTCATCAGCTTAGTACATCAAGACTAGGCCCCACTGTTTATGAAACTAACGGCTCAGATTCAACAGTGTACAGTCAGCATTGACTCTTTAACTAAAGTCAGTTAACCAGAGCCCAGCAGTTCCACACAGACGGGGAACTCGACCCACTTTCCCCTTCCAACTTCCAATTCACTCTGTTAAAAAGGAAAAATTAGAGCCTTTTTTCTCCTTCCAATTCCATTAAACTCCCAGCTTTCGATAAAAGGGAAGGATAACTGGACTGAGAATAAGAGAAAGAAACCAATGAACGTGAGCCGTCCGGTGGTGCATCCGGTGGAGGCTCCACCGTTTACGGACGCGGCAGTGCACCATCCTAGAGTGAGGATGAAGGACGTCCAAGGCATGCCTGGAACTAAAGGCGGCCTCTTTCTGCGTCTTTCCCAGTTCATGTTTGCCATCATTTCTGTCTCTGTAATGGCCACCACCGATGATTTCCGCTCCGCCACCGCTTTTTCGTAATTACCCTTCTTATCATTTCCCCTTCGGACTCCAATGTTTCAATCTTTTTTTGTTTTGGCTAGTTGCGTTTTATGTTGAATTGATTAATTAGTGAGGCTTTCTAGGATGGCTCTGAGTTGTGACATTTCTTAGTGTAAATTCCAGTTTTCATTGTTTATGCAAACACCCAATAGAGTGTAAGAAGTTGAGCTAAATGGAGTTACATTCAAATTTGTTGGTCTTGATCACATGAGATTACTAGCATTATCATCTTTTAGTTATAAAACCAACTGCAAGTTTCTTAGTTTGAAGCTTTTCTACAGAACTCTGATCTTTCAAGCAGACATATGGGAAATTGTTATGTTTGGATTGTTTACGGACAAATGTTTCGTGTGAGATGTCTGTTTGTTTGCCATAATGTCTATGTTTGTAACGCTTACACTTTTTCTATAATACATTTGAAGAAATGGCAAGACTTTGATGATCAATGTAGTTGTTCCACATTCTACAATCTTTTGATGCTCTATACTAGTAAAATGCTGTAGTTTAGCATATTTCCTGTGGTGGTTAAACTATTTGATCTTTGAATCTCTCCAACAAAGTGGATAGCTTTCAAGAGGTGGTGACAACTCTGAATTAATTCTACTATTGTTAGTTATTTTCTTTCATTTGTGCTCTCGGTTAGCTTCAGTTACCAGTGGGTGTACGATCAGTGAAAATGTGCTAAAGTAAGGCTTATGCCTAAGTGTGTGACAAAACTACACCAGTTTTTGGTTTATAAGCAGAGATTACGAAACAGTTTCAGCATTTTTTATTTGTCTTTTAGATATACAATGATAATTTCATGCTTCATCTTGATTGTAACATGAATTTGTCATGCTTTTAATGCATCAGCTACCTCGTTCTTGCTGTTGGGTTGCAAAGTTTGTGGAGCCTGTCCCTGGCATTTGTTGACATATATGCTCTTTTGGTGAAACGAAGCCTGCAGAATTACATAGTAGTCCGTTTGTTCACCATTGGCGATGGGGTAAGAAGCTCTTGATCAGGCATACAAAGTCTTCAGCAAAGCATACCATTAGATTATTGTTTTGGTTGCCATATATTTACTGATTTAACTCTAGGATACTTGTAGGGTTGTTATTGTTCCATCCTTTCATAAATTTTTAATGCCATTACCTGAAGTTGAGTTTCAGTTAATGGGAGCTATGTTATGGTTTTGTTAACCAATGTTTGGGTTAGACATTTTTCACTACATTGACTATGCAGGTTGATTTTATACAGACACAATGCTTATTATAGTTCTTTAGGGTTAAAGCTATTATAATAGGTGCTGGAGATTATATTCATTCTTGGAATTTTACCTTTCCTGTTTGTGGACAGAAATCTTTTAAAAGAGAATAAAGGATCTGATACTTTAAATCATTAAAGAGAGAGACCCTTATTTGGTAGTCCCAGGAAAACTGTCATTTAAGCCTTGCTGAAGTACATTTCACCAAGTACTAGCTGTTCTGGTTTTGCAAATAAAGTTTCCAGCTAATTTTGAAAACATTTCCTCCTCTGCTTTTGGCGACATAGGTACATAGAAATGGATAATTGACACTGTTTGTCACATTTATTTTTCTCAATGTACATGCTAGTATGCCATTGCACAATCTTTGGGGGGTAGCTTTGCGTGCTGGAGGTGGGGATTTTAGTCATTGCCTTAACTGGGAATGGGATTTACTTCATTTGATAGTTGAAATAACTGGTGATGTTTTGGTGCAGATCACTTCGACCCTTACATTTGCTGCTGCTTGTGCATCTGCTGGTATCACAGTCCTGATTGGTAATGATCTTGATAAATGTGCCATGAACCACTGCACTAAGTTTGAGACTGCTACAGCAATGGCTTTTATTAGCTGGTTTGCCATGTCACCATCCTTTCTGTTGAATTTCTGGTCATTGGCATCCCAGCAATGATTGTACATTGTAATGTTGTGCAGCCTTTTCAATCTGTTGTATTGTTGATTGCACCAACAGTGTATATATACCATTTTTGCTAAGGGTTTTTTTTTTTTTTTTCATTTTGAATACAATTTTTATATCTTGGAGGGAAAAACCATTAAATTATAAATTACTTAGCATTGCTTCCCCCTTTTCTCTCAAACCCCAGTGCTTATTACCTGCTGATCATGGATTTCCTATTTCAACAGAGTGATTTTTCTTATCCAGCCTAGGCTGATAGTCCCAGTACTAGGCTGCTCAACCCACAAGCTATGTGCAGAACCCAACAGGGGCACAACGGATCACCGGCAGGAGTTTAATCCATGATTACTTACGTTGAGACAAATGAACTTACTAAATGAGCTACCTCTTTATTGGTACCTTTCAAATCCATTTACTCTAAAAATCCTCTACGAACAAACCATGGGATTGGAGATGCCTATACAAGTTTCCATGGTACATCTTTCGTTCCTTGCTGTCATAAAAATGACTGGGTTTCAAAGCATTAATCCGAAAGTGGTGTCTGCCTTTTGTTTTGGATGGTTTCTGCAGCACACACTTTACACGCTTATGGAAAATCCTCCATGGTTATTCTTTCACATGATATTGATAATAAGTAAAGGAAATCACGTGGTCGGTTGTATTCTTCATGGTCGTTGTTGAAACATAAAACGGGTTTTAGATTAATCCTAGAATTGAGTTAAGGAACAACACGTGTCATATGAGAAGTCAGCAAATATAGTCTCATTGTCTATATATGTAATCAATCATAGTTCACGATTTGCATGTTTCTTGAATTCTTTTGGTTTGTGTCAGCTTTCTTCTTTGACCTCGAAATTCTAGAATTGAAGTTTCCACATTTCGTGGGGATGAAAAAGCTTGAGTTTCACACTACAGATATATGAAAGGATAGGACTCCAGCACTAGAAAACAAGAAAGGAATCAACTGAATATCACAGTTGTTATTAAAATCAACAGACAGCCAATATTGTTGTTTAGATCAATCAATCAAAAACCATGAACTTCAAACTTGCAAAAAGATAAACTACCCTAAGATGGCAGAGGAGTCCTCTTATGTAATATTCATCAGTCTTATCAGTTCATTGGCGGCAGACATGGGAAGTTGTTGCAGTTAATAAAGTGTTATTCTCTTGTTATTTTGGCTAGTGATTTGTTCTCTTTTTCAGTTGGCCCTATCTTACTTATTTCTAGGAGTGGTAACCTCCCTCTCTCTGTCAGACTGAAAGCTTTGACATATGATTTGTCATCACAAGGATTTCGTTTGGCTGCTTATAGAGGAAGATAAAAATGGTGGCAAAATAACGGTCTCTTCTCTTCTTTCATTATCTAATATAGAAAGGCAGTTGGTAACGGCCACATATCAGATTCTTGAAAAGGCAACAAACTTTTCATGTTAATGGCAAAGCTCTCAGCCGCCTATATATATCAAGCTCTTTTTACCTCATTCTTGTAACATTTTATCATTGAGTATTTGATAATGTCTACGGAAGAAGAAGAAGAGAACAGGCTATACCAGTGTTTAAGGAAGTATCAAAAGATTGTAAAGCAGGTATTTTCAATGTCAATTGCTAATGGCATAAGGCGGCTTTGGCACCATCATTTGATCTTTTCCTTTCTTTTCTCAACATGTATTTTTCATTGTTGCATAAAGTAGACTATAAATGGAATGACAGGTGGGATTTTGATATTATCACGAGTCTAAGAATTCTCGCTCTTATACCATGCAAAAATTTGCAGATATATTACATATAGTTTTACACTTAATCTTAGCTGAAAGGCTAAGAAAGGTAAAGCATGGTTACACTTTTCTGTTTTGATAAATAATCATTGTTAAAAGTGGAAACAAGTTGATTTAGTCGTGGGGTTTTCTCCTCAGTTTGATGAGCTTGTTGAGATGATGGATGTTAGAACCAGACCACCAAAGCGACTAAGGGTAATTTCTTTATGTCCTTCAAGTAGTTTCTTTCATCCTTTCTTTTTACAATGAGACTTTTCTTTACCAATCACCTGTTAACTTCAGATAGAAGGAAGAATGATCAGTATTATGTGCATTCATGTTCATGGCACAGTATTGTCTCAAACATAATTGCACAAAAGTAAAATCACATCTCTTGGTACATCAAAGTCAACAGCATGGCATTGACATGAATAATGACAAGCAAGTTTTCTTTTCAACGAGATATTTAAGACTGTTATCCATCATTTTTTGCTGTGGTTTCTGCCTTGATTTTCCTCCGATGACTGATGCAGTATTTGTTTTTTTGTAGGGCACTAGAGGGAGCAGCAGTTCAATTGACCCTGCCTCTGCAAATCAACCTGACAATGGGGAAGCATTTGTGCAGACCATAACAAGATTTCTCCATGAACTGAAATCTAACCCTACAACAGATCCTGATTGTTCGGCAAGCACCCCTGATCGAGAATAGGCCCCCACTTAGTTGAGCAATGACTGTTGTTTAACATGATCAGAAGTCATCTAGTTTAGGAATAACTGATGTTTTAACAAGCTATCTTGGCTGTCACAGTTGTCCTAACAAGGTAGGGGAAAGATACCATATATGCTGTATTGGTATAATCTCCATCTGATACTGCTTGCTACTTATTGCTAAGAACAGCAACAATTACTGCCCATGAACGCCAATTATTAGACCAGACCTCTATCTGTCTGCTATTATATTGTACTTTGCTTCGATATGTAAAATGAAAATTTGCTCTAAATTCAGAGTTAATCTTCTGTTAGTAGGAAGCTTTTCACTGCGTAGCTCAATCCGAGGACTATGTCACCATGTCACCAAGACTGTGTTCCATATATTATGAGAAAGTTTGCTTTAAAACCAGTATTAATCTTCCTTTCAAACTCCTTGAAAGGACTTGAAATAAAAACTGTCCAACCAATCTTTATCATTGCTTGCGGTTTTCAGTTGCAGAAAAGCATTTCTCTCGTGTCTTTCCTTGTTAGTCTCTTTCAACAATGGATGTTTCTTTTCCCTTTGTTTTTCATATCTTTGAATATGTGCATGCCATGTTGGACAAGATTAGCGACTAGTGGAAGAAAAGCAACAGGTCTAGGGTCCGTTTTGCAAGGAAACATCTGTTACATCCACTCGGGCTTGGTATGGAAAGAGTCCAAAACAGAGATGGCAAATAAAGAAAACTAATGCAAATCTGTTAGAAAAGAGATTTTGTCCAGAAAATTAATCAAAAGCTGTCAAGTAACCAATCTCATAGTCTCTCAAGAAATAAATGAAAATACAAAAATAGGTATACCCTTTTTCTTCCCCTAAAAAAAGGAAACGATAGACTTTGTTTTTCCTGGTCTTCACCCATCTCCTGAGGAAAGAGAGAGAATTTTCCCATATTCAAAAACTATGCCTACTCCTCAAACCTAATACATGAAAATTTTATGCCTAAATTATGCATTGGGATAGAACAACTTCCAAGTCTGTCTTGCTGTGTGAATAACCCTGGAAGCAGCAGATTCCTTGGCAAAAACAGGACCACTGAAGCACTTAGTTGGCAAGCAATGAGTTCAGGTGAAATTGTGCTCAATCCAAATATCAACAAATTTTTGTCCGTTTCTCTATTCTGAGTGACACCTCCGTTTCTCAGCCTCAAGCTCATTTTTTAATGTTTCCACCTGCTTGAGTAGAGCAGCATTTTCCTGTTTACATTGCAATTTGTCAATAAAATAGCAAAAATTCATAACTGAAAGAGCTTGTAAGTTACATTTACTACCATAGGAATTCTACAATCTTTAATGAAATAGAGGCACAAAAAGAGACTGAAAGCATATTTGAGGCATTCTTTTAGTCTTCAAGTCCAACATTTTAAGTAACAATAACAACAGCTGTTTGACACAGTTTCAGGGACTGATAAGTGATAAGGAAAGTCAGTCTAACGTTCATTTTAGTTTACCACACCGAAGGCATGATAAACAGACTTTCCAGTAAAATCATGATTAAATGACTTCAGTTTTCTAGCGTTTCCTATGAGGAAGGATATGGAGAATGAAAAATCAAACATAGAGGGTCCTGATCATAAGAACAAAATATTTCAAGGAGAAAGAAACAACTTTAAGAACCAAAGAAGTCACCTTTTGCAGCATTGCCAGTTTTTCATTAGAGCTAGTAGAATCTTCCTTCTTCTCAGTAGACTCCTTAATCTGTGAAAAGGACACATACTCTATCAGTTCCGAAGAGCTGGCAAGCTCAAATTTAGCATCCTGTATGCTTTTTAGGATTAAAAAAGATAGTAATTGAAAAGCTTCATCGTTCCAGCATGCATATCATCTTAAAAAATCACCTGCATTAGAAACTTGCCAATCAGAAATACGTAATACCTTGCCTTGTGTAAGTTCTGACAGTATGACTGTTCAGAATGCTTAACTTTACCAATTCTTGGTAAATTTACTTATCAATTTTTAATTAGTCATTTTCGACATAAAGCAGAGAAAAATTCTGATCAAATTGTCATGTAGAACAATACTTTGCTTTGATATATGCTCCAGAGTTTCTCAGCAACTATGCAGATCATAAACAATGTATGTGACCATGAACAGCCTGCGAGTTCGAACTTAATGCTCCATTGAAATTAGAATATTCCTAATAAAGCATGAATTGCTACCACAAGAAATTTCTCTTAAAACAGGAAATGTGGTAAGAAACAAGCTCCCAATTATAGCATTTTAAATAATTTATTAAGTCAAACTTTTAGCAGAATGTCACATGCAAAGCATTTGCTTGAAATCCTTATAAACACTAGGCAGATAAGGTAGTTCTCCAGCTTGGTATACTAGTCATAACTGCTGAATGTAACAAGCTCCAGATTTCAGCCTTTTAAGCAGGAATGTCACTAG
>NW_018397263.1:2320188-2351961 GCF_002168275.2 Theobroma umbraticum | reverse complement strand
TACAACAGGAAGGCAAGATAAATCCTCCAGTTTCATAAGTGAATCAAAACTGCTACTTGAGCTTTTTAATTGGTCTGTAAGATCAACTATATTCACTCTCTCAACGCTCTCTTGCAACTCTATGTGAATAATTTTGGTTTAATCCTATTAATCTTTTCCAGAAAAGATGTTATGAAAGAACAGCAAATTTGCAATCTTCCAAATTGACTAAAATCAAGACTACCAAAGGTAATTCTAGTTATGATTCACATTTAATAAGAAAATGAAAATGCCAACAAGAAATCAGCATACCTCTTCTAGTTCCTTGGCACACTTTGAAGCCTTATCTGCCTGCTCATCAAATCTCAGCCTCCACTCTGCAGATTCATCCATTGCCTCTCTGTTTGCAAGATCAAACTGTCTCCTTCTCTCCAGAAAATGAAAGACCATCATTTTAATGACAAATTAAGCCGAAAATTGAAAAACCCAGAATTCAAAACAAGCTAAATTTATTCAAAAACCAAGATTTTTCAGAAGATGAAGAAGAAAAACCCAGAAAAATTTGAGGGTAAAAAGCCAACCTTAGCAACTCAGCATCATCCAAAGAGACAGAGTAATCAATTGTCCAAAGCCTGAAATAAACTGCCACTCCTAGAAACATAGCCACCGCTAATCCCACCAATATTCTACTTCTCTCCCTTCCAACCATTTTTCTGCCTTTCCCCCCCCTTTTTTTTTTGTAGCAGTATAGCCCTCTTTTCTCTTGACTGTTGATTTCTTTACTATTTACTCTGTTTTAGCAGAATCTAACGTTTCTACTTCACTTTCAAAGTCTTTTGTATGGTTGCTTGCTTTGTGAACAAGGACAACATCGGCGTTTCGGACAATGTTGGTACCATACACTTGGTTCGGATGAGGCTGCGTTTTTTGTATAATTCATAAAAGAATTTTCATTTTTAATTAATGAATTTTTCTGCCGACAGAGATATTGTTCAAAGTTCAATTGGTCATCTTATTGATCATCATATACATTATTTTTCTTACGTAAAGCTGAAAACAATCAACCACTTGCAGATTTACTCTGATATATTTGTTTAGTCTATCAGCACCATCTTTCTTTTTATATAAAATTACAAATAGCAATTACAATTTAAAAAATATATATAATACTTAGAAAAATCATTCTAATTATTTATAAAAATTAAAATGACTTTTTATTCTTTTACCATATTCAATCAATTTTTTAGATTTTTATTTTAAATTAAATAAATTTTTATATTTAATAATTAATTATTTATAATTAATCAAAATATTTATTATCATTTTTATATTATATAATGTTAATGTAATACCTTTACATGTCATATGACATAAGGGCATGATTCGCTCTCCATATCAACACTAAGTAAGCACAACAAATGAAAAGTGATGTTTAGAAAAATCTCAAAATAAAAACCTTTAATTAAATATAATAAAAAATAATTAATTATTTAAATATTTTAAATAATTTAAAAGTTTTTCTAAATATTATGTCTTTAAAAAAAAGTGATCTCTTTTGGCAAAATTATATATACATGTCAAATTTAAAAAAGATAATAATTACTTTTCAAAAATAAAATAATAAATGGTGAAACAATATTTAGGGGATACCTAACTCACAATCTTATCTTATAAAATAAAAAAAAAAGTTATCTTATATATCAAAAATAAAATTTTTAAATTTTAAAAAGAAAAGTAAAGGATTAAAATGTATTTTAGTAAATTATAATTACGAGAATTATGGTATCTTATCTTATAAATTCAAATTAAAAATAATCAAAGTAACAAAAAATTAAATTCCTAAATTTTTAAAGCTAAAGTTTCATCTAAAAACAACTACTTATTCACTCAGCCGAAAAAAGAAACAACAATTATTGGGCTCTCTCTACATTGTAGCTAGTATTGAGTTGGGCTTAACTTTTCAAGCACGACTGAAGCTTTATGTCTGCCATGTCTTGCTGTTTAGCTTGGGCCCTTAAGCCGTAGGTTTAGGTGTCTTGTCTAGTTTATTGTCTAAACAAAGGTTAGTAATTTACAATGTATGATTATAGATAACTTAATTGTTAAGAAAATAATATTATAATATTTAATATATAAATAAAATAATAATTAAAATATAAAAAATAATATTTTAATATTTCATTTATAAGTATTTTATTAAAAATATAATATTAATTTTTAAAATTATTTTTATTTAATAAAATATAAGTTTAATATATTTATATTTTTATTATTAATTTTTATATAATATATTTTTTAAATATATTTTAATGTTATATTTTATTTTTATTTTTTAGTATAATCTTACATATTTTATTTTTATTTTTTAATATAATATTTTATATTATATATTTTTATTTTAATATTTTTTTAAAGATAATATAAATTTTATTTATCGTCACCATCCACTATCCAACAAAGAATAATTATTGAGAGTAACAAAAAGACGTTTTTTAAAATCTATTTAAAAAATAAATTATAACACCGTAAATTTTTTTTAAATAATAACATAATTAAATAGTAAAAATATCTTTAATAATATTATAGACTGTAATGTTTGTACTGCAATCACATTACAGTTATCGATTATAATGTGATTGTATTTCTATCTTCGATTATAATAATTTATTATAAAATAAATATTATAATATAATTTAATTAAACATATTGTAAGGAATGCATTACCAATTCTCACATATCAGACATTACCAAAGAATTTGTATTTAGCTGTTTGCCTTTCTAACACCGGATTAAACTTTAAAATTACTCTTAAATGATCAATTTCACCAATTAGCATTTCTTTTCCAATATGAAAAGGAAGAAATTAAACTTTAATTTTGAATAAATAAAAGTCATATGTCAATTATTAAATTAAATGTTGAAATACATTCAGCCGTTTGAGAGAGAATTACGTCGTTATCTTTTTGAATTTGTTGTTATTGAATTGTCATGTTTAAATGGTTGGAGGTTGAATTTTTTAAAACACTTTAATTAACTACCATAGTTGATAGGCCCCCTAGAAGAGCACCTACTTCTCAATTTTCAAGGCCATAATTCATGACCAAAGGGGCCAAACCTATCAGTAAAATTAATAATAAAAAATAAAAGAATACAACCATTCTAGCCTTTGTTGCTAATCAAACCTTTCATGGGTGACTTTGGGCAAACTTCCCTTTCAATTAATGCCATTATCTTCTTTCTTTTACAGCAAATTTTCACCTCATCATTTAACCATGAAAAATACTAACATAGGCCGCTTTTGGTGGTCCAAGAGACCTGAACACAAAAAGAAGAAATAAAAACAAGGGGTGTAAATCAAGCAGCGGCTGCTTGTTTGATGATTTAATACTGCCCAACAATGTTAATTGGCAGTTTTTGTTATTCTAGGATGAGCCAATGATGATAGAGTAGAATAATTGATCTGTTGGGTGCAATAACTAAGTCAAAGGAGGTATCTTCTTTTTGGGTTTCTCTTCTTTGTTTAGCATTGTAGATTTAAGGGAGGAACTGTGTTCTCATTGGACTGACACTATCAAACATTTGTTCTCCAAGTTTAGTAGTTTAGAAACAGAGTTGTCAAACTTGAACTACAAGAACCCAATGGCATGGCCAATTGAATGTTGGGGCTATTGGTGAAAACTGGAAACCAATCATGCTGATATGGATTTTTTTTGTACTGAATGGAAACCTCATGATAACATTCATGACCAACTTGTTTTTTTTCTTTCTTTTTTTGGGGAAAGGGAATTGCATAGTCTACTTATGGCAACATCTTTCTTTTTCTTAATATAGCTGTATTCCATTTTTACAATAAATATGAGTGTTATCTCTTTTTTCATCGTCTGATTAGTATTGGTTAAGATTAATTAAAATATTTTTTATTAAATTTAACAAGAGATAATACAATGGGCTCCATTGATATGTCTTTCCTTGTTTTTATTAATCCCATCAGATGTATTACTTTTTGTTGACAGCAATCCATAAAATATTCCCCTTTTAAGTTCATGTTACAGCTTAGAAAACAAACAAGGAAAAGAAAATAAAAAATCAAAAGGCTAGGTTTGTCATTGCAGAGATGGAAATGAACAATAAATTTTTACTTTAAAGGGTTGTTCTAGCTCGACTGTTGCTTTCCTGCCAACCACCATTTCAATAAGTCCACATCACCTTCCTCAATTTCATTTCCTCTGTCTACTTCTCTCCGTAATAGGCAAAAATACCCAAAAAAGAAGAAGAAAATGTTGGCAATCTAAACTAAAAGTAAATTATCATTGAAATCTGCTAACAATTTTAAAGTCTTGAATAGTTACATCATGCAAAAAACCAGAACAAAACAGATCCTCTGATGAATCTCAAAACCCAGAAAATCAGAGGATATAAGTTAACATAATCTCAACAAGAAACAAAAAAAAAATCAAAGAGAAAAATATAGATATGGCAATGAAAAAATTTGCCAACTAACACTATCAAATTCTTGGTCTGAGAAAAAGAAAAAGAAAAGAAAAAGAATTCAGCCTGGTGTTTCTGTTCCTTGGGCTAATCTTCGAACCCTGTTTTTTTCCAGATAGCATTCCTTACACGACGCAGGTCTCTTCCTTTCAAAGTCCTCCCGATTCCTTCATGAACAGAAAACGAAGCGCCTCTTCTCCTAGCCAAATATTCATGAGGAGGAACCCTACCGTCATCATCATCGTCGACGTCGTCGTCGTCGTCGTCAACATCTTCGTCACTCTTGCCATGTTCCCGGTATTCATCTTTAAGAATTTTGGACCAGTCAGGGATGTTGACTGGCAATGAAGCTGAGGCCATTTGGCTCCTACGATCGCTTACCTCCATCTTTCTCAACAGTTTCTTAGACGAACTTCGTGAGGTGGGCAATGGTTTTTTGGCATCCAGGGTGGCGGTTGTTGTTGATTCATTAGAATTCCATACATCTGCTTCATCGAACTCCAAATGGTTGTGATGATCAGAAGAAGGGTTGTTGACATTTCCATCATCAAGTTCCATGGTTGGGTAGATATAGCTTGGTTTTGAACCAAAAAAGATCTTCCTCGACGCCATTTCGAAGAAAGGAAAATCAAAGTAAAACCTTTTTAAGTAAGTTGATGGGGGTTTTAGCAATAAGAAGAGAGGATGAAAATTTTGGGTCTGTCCTTTGTTTGCTTTGCCCTTTGCCTTCTTTGCTGTAATTGTTGATCATGTTGCATTTTTATAGTGGTGTAGTGGATAAGCTCTCTTTTTCCCAGGCAAAATCAAGTTACTAAAACACAAATAGGGAAAGATTATCATGCCTGCATCTTCACCAGTTACCTATGGTCTCCTCCACTTGATTTTCTCATTAATTGCTTTGACTTGATCTCAAGTACAATTTTGCGCGTGGTTCATGAATAGTGTATGTTTCTCTGCATTATTACTGAATTATAACTTATTACCTTATTAAAAGTTTTAATAATTTAATACATTTTAACATTTAATTTAATGCTCAGTTCATGCATTTCCCTATTTAAAAAGAAAATTATGAGTCATTATAAGAAATAAATACTTTATTTTAATCAATTTCGATTAGACAATAAAAGAATCAAACAAAAATATTTATATAAACAAATCATGGAGCAATTGAAAAGGGTGTTCAATTTAACCGGACGGAACTGTTTGTATGTGATAATTACACCCACTTTAAAATTCCTAAATTACCGTGGAAGGACACGTTGGGCACTATCAAAAAAAGTTTAAAGAGTTACTAATTTTCAGAGCACGAAATGACACGTACGATTAATGCTTTGGATGGGCCCGTACATTGAATAATTGATAGCCGGGTGAAAGAATTTATCCAATCGGACCAACCAGGAGACAAGTGGACCAATCAGGCCGCTCCTTTAATGGTTCCAATATTCATAGGACTGTACACACGCTTTCAGTGGACTGCAAGTCCAGGCAGCGTGGGGTCCACTTCCCATCTCCGCTAATTAAAAAGATCTGAACGTCCATATCTTGACACGTCATTTACTGCGATTTTTTTCCTATCCTGGAATTAAGGGAGATCTTCTATTTTTGTCGCGATGCGCAAGTGACGTGGCACGTCAGGACAACGAGGTGACTCATGTGCACACGTGTCATTAGGCAGCTATATGATAATGAAGGTTATTAAGTTTAAAAGATGTTTAGTTAGAAATAAAAGGAAATATTACAAATTTTGAAAAAAAGGATTAATTCGAATAGCTTCAGTTTGAGAATTTAAATATTTAAAATTTAAAATTTGTTAAGTTATTATTTTTATTTTCACATGATATTTTATAAAAATTTTAAATTATTTAAAAAATTTAAATAATTTTTTATTTTATATTATATTTAATTAAATTTATATATTTTTATTTTGAATTACATATATTTTTATAAAGAACTCTTGATTAACTGTCATATTATTTTATACTTACTTACTATTGATATAAGAGGTAAAAATATTATATGATCATGCCATTATATCATATAAACATGTCAAATTACTATTTATTATGACATGTTAATATGCCGCATCAGTATCACGTAGTATAAAATAATAAGTGACATTTTGATTAATAACAATTAATCAACTATTAATCATAAAGCTAATTTTTCTTAAAATAAAAATATAATGACTCATACAAATGTAATAAAACAATAAAGACATTTAATTTTTTTTAATATTATGTATATTTTATATTTTTGAATTTGGACCGTTTATGATATTTTGGTAAACAATGGAGTAAGTTTTCCCCTTTTTTTTTTTCAAAAGATGTTATTTATTAAATCGTCCATCTTTGTCTTCTAGAAAAATAAAAATTTTCAAAAGAAGAGACATAATTAAACTATTTTAATTATGAATTGTGTTGTCAACATCATAATATTGAAAATTTGGAATAGCCTTATCAAACAAATCGGTTATATATTTAATTACTTTGAAAACATTTTTGTTTTTCACATGGAAGGAAAAAGCATCCATGATAATTAGTATTTTTCCTTAAAAGTCCAACAACAACAAATGGGTCTGCCTAGATATTCATGGGGTCATTACTTTCTTTTTAGTCTGCATGGCTTTTCTGTAACTAGTCAATAATTTTAGAGGCAAAGTTCCTCTTACCATCTCTCTTTCAACTTTGGTGAACTTGTAATCACCCCTACATATATAAATTTAACTTAATTAGGGATGATGTTCATTTTGGTTTTTCGGGTCTAGAGGGGTTGCTTTTGCAGGTTCTTTGTATTATCCTAGGTTTTTTGCTCTTAGAGCAGAATGCTTCTCTACTCCTCCCTTGAATTGTGAATGAATTTTCAGCTTTTCAAAAAAAAAAAAAACTTAATTAGTGGTAAAAAATATTTAGCTTTAGTTAGGTTAGGTATAGGTTCATGTGTCATTGAATTCTAAAGTTTTGTGTATTCTATTTAAATTCAAATTAAATGTTTTTTTTTTCGAGTGATGCATGCATGTGTCAGAATAAACGTTTCATTTGCGAGTGATAAAAAAAAAGTTTGTACTAACTTCAACAGTTCTTTGACTGCATAAGAATGTCACGTAATAAGTTTGAATATGTTACGATTTTTTAAAAGACGTTTAATTATAATATTAAATTAAAATAAATTTATTAAAAGAATTAACAATACAAAGTAATAATGCAAATCTTCATACATATCATACAATTAATTCAAAATATGTCACGGACTTTATAAAAGACATCTAATCAAAACTTAAAATCAAGATAAATTTATTAAAATATTAACAGTATGAAGTAATAATGTAAGTTTTTATGCATATCATGCAATTAATTCAAATATGTTACGATTTTTCAGAAAATATCTAATTAGAATCCAAAATCAAGGTAAATTTACTAAAAATTAATGATAAGAAGTAATAGTGCAAATCTTACGAATGTTTTATGAGTAAATATGATAATGTAACATTTGGACTGGCTGGTATACTAGAGCTTGGTCCGAAGCAAAGCTTCAACTTGGTTGAATTTTCTAAGGCCAAAGTCTATTATCCCTAAGCTAAAATCAAGAAGGATATCGACAGCATTAATAATACAAAGAAAACCCGGATGCATAAAAGATAATACGATCGCCTTTGGATTAAAATAAAACCTAGGCATGCATGCATGGGATGCTGTATGATGAGCTAAAATCTTGTGAAAATCTTATTTTAAATAGCATTTAAGCCTTCATTGGATAGAAAAGAGACTATAATAGATGCAATGGCCTAGTAATGTTGATCTTGGGATTGTAAATATTTTATTCTCTTCAAGATTATCTTTGCTTTGAATATTATATAGAACCTATCTTTATATATCTTGTAAGAAATGACTCCCCCTCACGCCCTTTTTTTTAATGTAGATAAGTGGGTTATGTCTCATAATGGAGTTCCTTGGAGGATTAAAGGATGCATGTGGCATGTCTAGAGATTCTTTATCAAATGATAGGGTTCCCATATGTTTTTCTCTTTTAAAATTTCCAAATCCACACACAAACAAAAAGGAGAAGGAATCCCTTTTTTCTTTCATGTTGTGGATTAAGCCATTTCCTGTCCATCAAGGCACAATTTGGCGTCAAAAGAAGGTGCTTTATGGTACCTTAAACATCTTGTTGCGGACATTGTCATAACCCAACCTTTAGCTGCATAAAACATCTAGATTCTCAAAGGGATGATCCAGGCCCGAGTAGCAGGCCACAATAAAGCTCAATGGGGATTAATTGTTAAAAGGTACCATGGACCTAATTATGTGCTCTTCCTTCATTTTAACTCTCAAAACCTATTATAAAGCCTTTTTCACTTTGGGCAGCTAGGGTTATATATAAAATGTTCATTTAGGCTACTAGCTTTGAGAAGGTTCTTCTTTTTCTTCTTCTTCTTTTAGCCCCATAAACATTTCATAATAGTTTCAATAAGATTTAAGATATTTATCATTAAAATTTGCGTTGTTTACACATATTGTAATTTAAAATATTTCATGGGCCAAAGTGATCATATTCATTTGGGCTTTGAAAAAGTGTCATTAAGAAATTAAGTTTTGTGGAAGCCCAATTGGCTAGACCAAGGGGCCATTAGGACCCCGGAAATTTTCCCGACAGCCCAGGACTATTTGGTCATTTCGAAATCCCAACACGCCACAAAACCCTAATTTCCTACCCCTTAAAACTCCTCGGCACTCTCCGTTTTCATTTCGCCCCCGCCGAAATCCCAGTACTGCTCTCATTACCCTTCAAAATCTTAACCCTAGCCCCCGCAGTCGCCGCCAACCATGCCGCCAAAGTTCGACCCGACCCAAGTCGTCGACGTCTTCGTTCGAGTCACTGGAGGCGAAGTCGGAGCTGCCAGTTCCCTCGCGCCCAAAATCGGCCCTTTGGGTCTCTCCCCCAAAAAAATCGGTGAAGACATCGCCAAAGAAACCGCCAAGGACTGGAAGGGCTTACGTGTCACCGTCAAACTGACCGTCCAGAACCGTCAAGCCAAAGTCACCGTGGTTCCCTCCGCCGCAGCGTTAGTCATCAAGGCATTGAAGGAGCCCGAGAGGGATCGTAAGAAGACAAAGAATATTAAGCATAATGGGAATATTAGCCTCGATGATGTGATCGAGATTGCGAAAGTGATGAGGCCCAGATCCATGGCTAAGGATTTGAGAGGAACTGTGAAGGAGATTTTGGGAACTTGTGTTTCTGTTGGGTGTACGGTTGACGGGAAAGACCCTAAAGATCTGCAGGAGGAGATTTCTGAGGGAGAAGTTGATGTTCCCTTGGAGTAAACAAAAAAAACAAAAGAAAGTGAGGGTTTTTGGTTATTATTGTTTTTTTATGTAACCTTTTTTTTTTATAAGTTTTTGGATAATTTTTCAAAATGATGATGATTAAGTCTCCTAAGGGGTTTAATGATGATGAAATTTGTGGAGGGTGGTGGGGTTTATATTTTGAATGAGGAGATGTATGGTTTAAATTTTGCTTTTAGGTTATTTTGCTTATCGTGGAACGAATATTGGGATGGAATCGTAATTTTGATAATTGCATTTTCTGATGAACTTAATTTGTGGACGTGTTTGATGATTTGTTGATTGTGTAGTAAGGTTTTGAGTTCTGTGGTGATTGATTCTTATTATGGTGCTTTTAGTATTGCCCTGGCTTATCTTATGTGATGTTGATGTTTTAATTGATTCCTGGTAACATTACTGCATATGGTTTCCTTTTTAATGTAGTAATGTAGAGGGGGGTTGGTGTCGAAGCCTTGCTTTGGCCAATAACTAGCATGTTTATACTCTTTGATTGTGCTATGGGTGCTAGTGCAGGTTTGTCTTGTTTCTTGAATGTGTTCATGGCTGATAGAATGAGCTTGTGTTTTGAAGAACCTTAGCTGTTGTTTATCATTTTTATTGCGGAATCACTTTTGCTAGGGCAGAGTAGTTGATCAGACTTTTAAGAACCTTAGCTGTTTATTATGATCTTAAGTTTTATGTGGAGGTCTGGGGGGCAAGAGGCCTCTCCAATGAGTAGTATTTCCAGCTAAGCTGTTGGTTATTTTAAACTATTGACTTTTGAAGCTTATTGTGGGTCAATCTTTTTGGCTGATATGGCATTCTTGTTGATTTCTTTTTCGCTTTTGGCATGAAATTGGTAGAACTTTTTTGTTGAATATGTCACTTGATAAGTGTTGGAGACTAAGTTGTTGGTAATGTATCAGAATGCAGATAGTTTTGGGAGGAAAATGGTTGGACTTGTAGCTTCCTTATTTGCATTGGAGAGTATCCTTGTGGCATCAAGATTTTTGTCTTGTTTTTCTTGCACCAATCAGGAGGATCAGTCAGTCACTTCACTAGTAAATAGTGTCATATTGAATCATGGAGTCATTTTCTATACCCTATTTTATAGTTCATGGAACTTGATCCAAAATTAGGTATATGCATGGTATTTGATGCTGTCACTTTATAGTATTTTCTTTGATCATCTTCAGGCTGAGTTTGGTGCTTGATAAGATAAACTTTGCAACTTTTGATATATATAAAAAAAGTGTTCATTAAAATCTTGAGAAGATAAAGATTTATGAGAAATTTGATCAGAATTTTCAGAATTATCAATGTGTGATGCAAGGTGATTTGCATTTTTTGTAATTAAATTTGTTTGTAATTAGTTTAGTTTTGGTAGGCAATTAAATTAGTTACTGATTAAATGAGATTTGTACTTGTTATAATTAAATTAGCTTAGCTCGGCCAACATGTTAATGAAGAAAAAGGGTCGACCGTGAAAGATGGATTTAGTTATCCATAAATGAAAACAAAAAGAAACCTTTAATCTCCCTCATAAGTAAGACTGTTGAAAGCCTACTTAAAAAGTTGAAGAAAGCAACTTTTTATTTGTGTGGTAATGACTAATGACTTAGGAGACAATATGGACAGCCTCCTATTCCTCTCTAATCAAGGTCTAAATGCCTCTCGTGTTGCAAGGATAAAGAGTTTCACATTTTGATTAACTTTTCATCTTTCATGATGTTTTAGCAGGGGAGCAATTAAAAACTCTTTACCCAATTCTCTATCTTTTCATGATTTTTCTTTTATCTTTGATTTATAAGATTAAAAATTAAAAAATAAGTACACATGAGTATTTAACTTATTAATTAATGCATGATCCTTTGCATGGAGAGTAAGATTTGATTTTTTTAAAATTAAAAATTAAAAAATAATTTTTGAGGACTTATTTCATTTTTATTATTTTGAAAGGTTACCTCTTTGTTCCATAGAAACTTAATACAAACTTAATGTGAACCACAAAATGCATCATTTGAATGGCAAATGAAGATGAAACATTCACAATCAGAACCATTCAGTAGTAAGTGTATATCTAGTGATGGTGCAATGGTAAATGGATCGCACAAACCTTAGCTGGTCTCATTAATCTTTAATTTCTTGAGTAAGCTGACATCGCCCATGAAACTCTTTCTCTTGAAGCCAAGCCAAGGCCATTCCATTCGAGAACTGGACGACCATCACGGCAGCCTGTATGCAAGGGCTCAGTCGCAGATAAGTGTGAACAAGCCGCCTTCCTTAATTTAGCGGAATATCCCGATCTTTTAATTAAGTTGATTGGTCTATATTTTTGCTTGAGCTTCTATTTCTTGGCTTTTTGTTCTTGATCGAGTCAAGATCTTCAAGCTATAGCTTTGTTTGCGGTGATTCCAACATCCTTGATGCTAGGCTAGGCTTTCCAGCTCTGTATTTGATTCCCGCTATCACCATCAGTATTAAGTTTCATTTTTTTCAATGATAATTTTTAATTTGACTTTTTGTTTGAATAGAGGGTATTTGAACACCGGGCTAACCTATTTTACATTGTGAGCATCAAGTAGACACTTGTCAAAAATTTGTTCATGGGGCAGGAAAGGAGAACAGAAGATTTTTGTTCAATGCGGGCATGAGACAATCACATGCTTTGATGATCATTCACAAATCACACGGTGCTGCAAAAAATGGAAACAGCTGCATACAGTTTTACAATCAGGAATACATGATTATACATGCAAAGACTTTGCAAGGAGCAATCCTTCCTTAAACTGACAACCCACATAGTTGTGCAAGCCAACATGAACCCCTTCTTCAACCAATAGCCTAAACTATCACTGGCATTCCTCTACCGGATGCAGGTCCAAGTGTCAGCCCCATTGACAGCAGTCTGTTTTCAAAACAAATACATTCTATGGAGGAGGATCGAGTTACATTTCTAGTGTCAGTACTTGTTTCAAAGGCTAAGGTCTCTCTTTGGTTTCTAAAACCTCTTCATGGCTGGTATTGAGAACCTCTATTTAGACCTAGAGTCAATTTCTATTTTTGCGTACGAATGCTGTTACTTCCCCTGGAATCAGGGCTTGTAATTCCCCTGGAAGAATGCCAATAATGTTGGTGAAATAAACACATTTGCCTCCAAGATTTTCACACGTATCCTATCTTTGGATCAGAGCGCGCCCATCGTGCCCATAGTTTCCGGAATGTTCTTTTTCCTTTCGTAGTAAACGAAACCGTGTTTGAACAATGTACACATGGATTGCGGTCTACCGTCAATTCGGTCTATGACTCAACCTCCTTTGTTTCCTTGCTTGGATATTTTAGGATGTGTCTTTTTCATCCTTCCCTATTTAAGCTCTGTTGGCATTCGCATTCTTCTCAAATTGCAATTGATTCCTTGTTCTCTCTTTGTAAAACCCACAAAAAGCCTTTTTGAAAGTCCTCCCCAGGTGTTTTGACATCCCTCTTCTTCCCAGGAACAGGAGGAAGAGAGGAATTCATTGTTAACCCTTGTTAATCGTCAACAGATAGTATTAAGACAACAACCACCTCTTCTTTCAGGCTTCTTTGATGGCTAAGGAAAGCAGGAAAATGTACACCTGGATTGAAGTAGCGCCAGCTCCTATTATTTACCCTCAAAAGCCTTCCAATTCTCCAGGTTTGGAGACCATTGTTGAAGATGTTGTTGAGGAATATGATGACAATTCATAATTCCAGGATTCTGCTCAGTGCACCTGAATTCCTCAGAGACATGTTAGCATCTAAAGGAATGTTCCGTTTGGCCTTTTACCGGAACAAATGGTTCATTAAGTAATGAGAGGAAGCAACCAAAACGCGTATGAAAAGGACATGACTGCAGCATCATCCATGAAGGATTGAGAAAACTAAGCACTCCTTAAAGCAGCAATGTACTGTAAATTTTGTAGATCAGTTTTCTTTTTATCTGTGCATACTCCGTTCCATCGAAAGAAAGTAAATAATTTCATTAATTAAATTACTGTCTTGCTCTAAAATATTCCCAGATGTCATCATCCTGCAATCATGATGAGAATTGCATGGTTAACATTTCCAGGCTGAAACTTTGACAAGCAAGAAAGCTAATTCTAAATTTCTAATTATAGGATTTGATCCAATTTGTACTTCAAAAGAAAAGTGAAACCAATTGATGATAAGTTTAGTCCTCATAAGTATCAATTAAGTTAATTAAAATGGCTTTGAAAAGCCATACCAGCATTATCGTCCATCGTTTTTCCTGTCAATTTCTCTCCCTATATATCTTTATATCTGTCAAAGCTAATGCTATCTTTATTAAATTTCCAACCAAAACTTTTGTCAGAAATCAAGCACCCTCTAATCTCAACGTGTTAAATGTTAAATTTGAGAAGGTAAATGACGTGTTGCTGGGAAAACGTCGAGATCTGGTTCATCATTTTATAATCAAGTCAATCTTCTGAGTTGGGGACACGTGTACCAATTTTAACTCGTGGCCTTGAGTGAAAACAAATGGAGCTAATTAGGGTGGTAGCTCTTGAAAACTTGCCTCGTCATCCCTTTCTTTTCTTTCAACGCAGAAATAATCTGTCCTGACCATGAAATTACATCCAACCAATTGTATGGTGGTTTTGCTTGCCATGTGCACTCGACAAGTATTCTTCACATTTGTCCCATGCTTGTGGCAGGGCCTTTTCTTAATTACTTGATCTTCCTTATTTTCCACATGGCTTTAGCTTAAAGGGGCAGCAATCTCTCCATTCCAATTCTTCTTGTCAATAATTTGTTTCTTTTAACTCATTATAAGAGCCACCCACCACACCCATTCACCTCTCAACCCAATTCCAGTCTACATCCAGCAAGTCCATAATCTTGCAGACAAGTTCCAGGTTTTGTCTTTTCCATTGGTCTCTCTATCAGCCGGTAAAAGGAAAGGCTTTGTTATTCTGCAATGGCAAAGGAGATTAGATATCTGAGTTCTTGGATTGAAGTGGCACCAGCCCTTGTCATTTCACCTCTCAGAACGTCAAATTCTCCAGTGTTGGAGACAATCGCAGAAGAAGAGACTGAGGAATCGGATGACGACTAGGAAATTAAATTTCGATTGCAGTTTCCTTTCTTGTGAATCCTGGGTCATAAATTGTAACTTTTGTGGTGCTAGCACATTGACAGAATGTTCTTTCTAAAAACAACTCGATCCATTTTGTTTGATTTGCTCCATTGCAATCCCAGTTTTGTTTTCCTTGATTTCATTGCTTCTTTTGTTACTAGTTTCCTAGCAGGCTTGTTGCAATGATTTGCCACAGAGCCAACACCAAATTATTAATTCATTAATGATCTCGCTTATGCATTAAAGGAAAACTGTCCTGTACTAATTGGCTAATACTGTGGGCAATCCTAATAGATTCCAGGCTGATATTTGGTATTAGCCTTTTTGTGGTTTGATCTGCCCAATCTTTTCCCATAAGGAATCTCATGGGAGGACAACCTTCAATAAGACAAGGAATGACTAGTTAAGAAAGAAACTCTGCTCTCCTTCCATGTGATTCTGTTACTTGGCAATATCTGTAGGGATTAAAGTTGTGTTCTGTTAAAAATTGGAGGCAAATGAAAGCTCGTGAAGACAGGTAGATTGAACCTGTAATCATCAAGTGGCCTGATTTTGAAACAAAAAAATTGTTGAGAAAAGAGGGCCATTTGCTCTCAGTTGAGTTGGACACATAATGAGTAGTTAAGTACAGATTCTGGAGAAGACCAAACCAACTACATTCTTCCAGGGAAATGTAGAGCATTGCATCTTGGAACAACTCGAAGCTGCCTTAATTATTTGATGGGTTTACTTTTCCACCTTTCTTTGAGAAATGAAATGCATGATGCACGATTTTCATCACACGTGCATGTATAATTTCTCTTTCAAAATGGCAAAAGATAAAACAGGGAATAAAGCAAAAAGGTCAAAACTCCCATTTCCCCACATATTTCTTCCATTTCTATAATGGGTTTGGTAAAAAACAAAAAATACTTCTCAATGTGTAGTAAATTTGGGCAATGAATTAGAAACGAATTGTAGGCTTTCACTAAGTAAATATATGAACCGAATAACAAAAATGGAAAAACGTACATAACTTATTTTCTCACCAAATTTTTTTAAGGTTATTCATAGAATGAAAAAAGTAGTTTTTTTATTCCTTCAATTTTAACTGACGAGTTACTCATCGAGTGACATATAAAAGGTATATTTTTTAAAAAAAATTTAAATTATTTAAGAAATTTTAAATAAATATTTATTTTTATATGATGTTCAATCAAACATTTTCATTTTTATTTTATGTCAAATAAGTTTTTACAATTAACAGTTAATTAATTATTATTAATTAAAACTTCATTTATTATTTTTATGCATGTATAATATTAACATGGAAAGTAAAAATGTCAAGTGATTACGTTCTCATTCAATAAAGCATATTAGTATACTACGTCAACACTACATAATATAAAATGATAAGTGATGTTTTGATTAATAGTAGTTAATTAATCGTTAGTTATAAAAAATTATTTAATTTAAAATAAAAAAATAAAAATTTAATTAAACGTAATAATAAAATAAAAGTTTATTTAAAGTTTTTAAAATAATTATATTTTTTAAAAATACTATACCTGTATAATATTTAGGTTTTGCTAACAATCCAAAATCCTTAGATAAAACAAGTTCCACTTCATTAGATAATCACAAAAAATTTTAGTAATTGTCATATACTTCTAACTTTATTTTTTCCCTTAAGAAGTTTTTATTTATATTGTATGGTTCTATATGGAAATGCGTTGTATCATGCACACAATGTTAAGATATAAAAAACATGCAATGAATATATCATATTCATTATGGTAACAAATAAAAAGTCGTATTTTAACAAAAATTGACTCAATTGATAAATTTTTTTTATCTCAATGTAAATAATTTTAAATACCCTACTTATTGATATTTATCTCGAATGGTCCATTGTCATAACACCCTACCCAATATATTATGGGACTTTTCTTTTTGACCGAAAAAATGTTGGAAAGAAATATTATTTCGCACATGATGAAAGATCAGGAGAGGACAACCGACCATGCTAATGGCCAATCAACGGCTAAAACCTCAACATCATCCTTGAAAAACTAAGTATTTGACACGTGGCTTAACCTAAGCCATGAACATATTCTAATATTTCTTCCCTATTGCTTGGACCGTGGTCCATCACTATGCGGATGATTATTGATTAGGGAAAAGCACAGCGATTTTTGTTTAAGCATAAAATATATTAGTGTAATATAAGTGAGCAATGATTGGTGGCGGCCGTTTAAAATACAACGTGGCAGGACAAGAGTGGTTGAGTCGACAACGGCGGTGTTGGGTGGGACCAAGTGGAACTGGGCGGTGGTGGTGAAAAGAACACTGATTAGTCGGTACACCAATTTAGTCACGCCCACCGTCACACGCTGGCACACCATTTCATGTGATTCTAGCTGTCCAAATACAGCCATGGAGGGGATGGTCCCATCAGAATGAAGACACGTGGCGAATTATGAGCCAGTTAACAGCGACGGTATTGATTTACCCTACTTGCGTCTTTTTCAAGTGTTCGGCAGATCAAACGACGCTGCATTTTTCACATTTTATTTGGCCTTTTCCGAAGGAGAAAGTTTTGGATTTCTTTGCGTAACCATACCTTTTTTTATTTTTGCTCCATCAATTCATAATTGCAACGAAGGACAATAATAGAAATAGTGGAACTACAGTGAAAGATTAGCATTTATTGTAGTGGAAGATCCACTATTCAGGTTAATTAATGGGTTAATATTATCTAAGTAACCACCAATCTAATTAAAATATTCTTCTAATTCATGATGTAAAATACATTGTTGCTTATGGATTAATAAACTGAAAAAGTAAGAAGCTGAATTAATTAACTTATCTGTTCACTTTTTATGTATTTAAGAACAAAGAAAGAGATTGACTCCAACAATTGCTGCCAAGTATGTATTGTTTCTTTGATGAGGGCCTATTTTAATATGCCTAGAGTTGCTAGAAACATAGTAATAATAATAGTTAAACGTGATTATCACTTATCTGTATTGAAACATACACATATATATATATATAGTTTATAATAGTAAGGAAGGTGTCTGTAACAATTTATTTTATCCATTTTTTTGTTAATAAATAAAATAAACACGATGATAAAGAAATGCTAGATCAAGTAATTGAATTAACTTTTTTAACAAAAATTCTTTATTTTGATTTGGTTTTTCGTTTAGTGTTTTTTTTTCTATTTTTGCATCACATGTTTAGTAATTTTTTTGTATTAGAATTTAAGATTTAAAGATTAAAATTTTTGATTGATTGTATATAAAATTAAATACATAATACAAAATTATAAAAAGAAATACTGAACAAGACATCAAATGAATTTCTATTCAACTTTCTTACCATAAAAGTATAAAAATAGCTTCCACTTTATAAGTGCAACTACATTTGGTGCTTCAATGTAATTTCTTGGGTAGACATCATATGGAAATTGATCATGATTCAAACTTCATACCCACTTTCATAAAGTAAAATCACATGAAATGAACTTGGATTTTTCCCAACAAATTCAAAGCAGAACTTTTAAAACCTAAGTGGGCTGTAATCATATATAGTTTTTAAGCATAAGAAGTGACTAGAACTATCTTGCAAAGTAGTGGCCAAGTCACAGGGAGCCAGGGGATCAAAGTCCATGAGCAAACAGTCACCCTTGGTGGGGTCACAGACAGGGAAACAAACCATACTTTTGTAATATGGGGCGGCAAAGCTAAGCTGATTTAACACTCACTCAACTCTCTCATCTCACCCCATATATACCCCCACTCCACTTCTCCATGCTTCCCATCACAAATTCTTCAAGGAAAGATAAACAAGGCTCTCCTCCAAGCTTCTATCTTCTATTTGATCACCTTGTCATTGAATTTTCTTAGCGCAAAGAGGCCATGGCTAAGGACATTGAGGTCGGTGGTGAGTTCCAAGCCAAAGACTACCATGATCCTCCGCCAGCTCCGTTGGTCGACGCGGAGGAGTTCATAAAGTGGTCCTTTTACAGGGCTATAATAGCTGAGTTTATTGCCACGCTCTTGTTTTTGTACATCACTGTGTTGACAGTGATCGGCTACAAGAGCCAGATTGACAAGGGTGGTGATGAATGCGGTGGTGTTGGCATTCTTGGCATTGCTTGGGCTTTCGGCGGCATGATCTTTGTCCTTGTTTACTGCACTGCTGGCATCTCAGGTAAAGTATAACTCTCTCTCTCTCTCTCTCTCTATCTTTTTCTATGAGTAATTGATCATATCTTAGTTCTTGGATGAACGGGATATTTTCCTAAGATCAATGGTTTTGGTTAGCATTTATGACTGACAAGTGACATCTCCCTAAAATATATAGTAACTTTCTTTTATAGCCAAAAACAGATCATTGGCCAACTCAGTTTTCCAAGAACATGTTCCCACTGAAGTAAAAGTTTTTTCAGAAGCAAGAAAGTGTCAAAAAACGTTTAAGAAATTACAATTAAACTAGGGTAAAAACTGGGTAATTGAGCAGATGGCTAACAGTTTTTGATGAAATATGCAGGGGGGCACATCAATCCTGCTGTGACCTTTGGGCTGTTCCTGGCTAGGAAGGTGTCTTTGGTCCGAGCCGTTTTGTACATGGCTGCTCAATGTTTGGGAGCCATCTGTGGCTGTGGGCTGGTGAAGGCATTCCAAAAATCTTACTACAACCAGTATGGAGGAGGAGCCAACTTTCTCGCTGATGGATACAGCACCGGAACCGGTTTGGCCGCTGAAATCATCGGCACCTTTGTTCTTGTCTACACTGTTTTCTCTGCTACTGATCCCAAGAGGAGTGCAAGAGACTCCCACGTCCCTGTATGTCTCTAACTCAACCAACTCCACACTTTCGTACTTCCCTTTTTATCCTCTCAAATTAGGGTACAAATTTCTTAGAAATCTTGCTAATTAATTTTGGTTTGATCGCAAAATTCATCGACTGTATGGTTCTGAATTTGAAATCACCATTGGAAGTAGCTAGACATAAAGTGTACAAAAACTTTCCATTTTTATTAATTACTAATTTTTTTTCTATATTCTAATTTAAGGTCTTGGCACCACTTCCCATTGGGTTTGCTGTGTTCATGGTTCACTTGGCCACTATTCCGATCACCGGCACCGGTATTAACCCTGCTCGTAGTTTTGGAGCTGCTGTTATGTATAACCAGGACAAGCCATGGGATGACCAAGTATGAACCATTCACTCATACAATTGATTTTAATTTTTCCTTAATTTTATGGCAACCTTTTTGAAGTATTGATGCCTAACGCAACATTTGTTGTGTTTGAATTCTTGCAGTGGATTTTCTGGGTTGGACCTTTCATTGGTGCCGCCATTGCTGCAATCTATCACCAGTATATCCTGAGGGCAGCTGCTGCTAAAGCTCTTGGATCCTTCAGGAGCAGCTCTGCCATGTAAAAAAATATTAAGCAATAATTCTCCAGCCACGAGAAAAGAAAAAGGGTTGCCTTGGAGAAATGAAGTTTTATGTGGTCAAGAGGCTTTAACGGACCATTGAATTTGTAAATTATAATGAAAGGTGTCATGCTTCTCTGTATCATCTGGCACTTATTTTTAATGTGCCCAAGTGTTGTCATCATCCCTGTTTTCCTTTTCTATCCTTTTTCCTTTTTTTTTTCTTTTTTGGTTGTCTTGGTGTCTCTTTGTTGTCTTTGAAAATTTTATCATCAAGTACTTTGTGTTTCTTTATTTGAAAGAGTTCATTTCCCTATCCTTTCTTTTCTTCTTTTTTATCTGGATGGAAAATGATTTGGGTGACCTATAAATGTGGTGAAATTGGCAAATTTATCCATTTAAATGTGACCTGATCAAGAACAGGAAAACAAGGGTATTGGATATGTTAACAAACGAATTAGACATTAGCCCTGTTGGTGTTTTCTAGCTTTTAAGTTGGTGGCAGCTACAGAAAAGAACAGTAAACTGGGGGTACTTTAAAGCAAGTTAAGTACATAAAACGTATAGTATTGAGAATGTTTTTAATCCTGACAACTCCTGTCTAATGTGAAATACTCTACCATGAGGAGGAGATTAGTGAATTTAACTTTCTGGAATAATAGATCATCTGATCTGATTATCTTACAAACCGCTAAGATGAATCAAGATTATCTGTTTCCAGAGGACTTTCAACTTAACTGTTTCAGAAATGGAGCAAGAGAAACAGCTTTAGGTGCCTCTACCAAAGATAAAACGAAACATTCATATGGCCAAAGCCAGATTCAACAGGGGAAAAAAAAATCAGGGAGTTCAAATCAGACCAGGTTGCTGTAGCATGTCAAGTTTTCAAAATTTGGCGTGTGTTAAGTGAGGTGGCTTTCCTCGTTGTCTCGGGCCACCTTGCCTTCCTCGGAAATTTTTTATAACGAGAAAAGGAATTTAATGGTATTAGCTCTCATTTATGGCAATGCATTAAACTCTGATATTGAGGATTTATTAATGGCAACCTTTTCATGATTCCAACTAGATAATCTATTCATGTAATGCGGAAAACAATGTCACCATGGCATCGCCATCAGACAAACTTAAACGAGAATTGAATCCCATTTCTCACCATTTCTTCATCCAACTCTAATTCCTGACTAGAGTTTATATAATGTGGTGCCTTCTAAACTGGGAAATTAAAGAGTTTCATTGCATATCTTAAATTCATAGCTCTTTTGTGCCTTGAAAAAATCCTCACATTTTTGCAATTTCTCATCGGTTCTGCATAATTTTCCAATAAGCTTCCTTCTCTCCAAGAGACCAAACATGCCAAAACAAGCCTCGAAAGTATGTCTCTTTTTATCTGTAATGTTTTCAATTTTAGCAAATTATAGTATTTCTGCAACGACTTCTGAGCAATCTTATGCTCCAGCGGCATCAGAATCTGAAAACAAATCTCTTTCCCCAGAATCTTTACCTTTTCTTCCCAATCCCGACAGTCCAACTACGGAAGCTGAAGCTGAAACTCTCTCTCCAACATATTTTTCTGTTCCTCCTAGCTCTGGCATTCCTGATGTTGAAACCAAACCCAACCAAACACTCTCTCAAGAGAACATTTCCAGTCTTTCCAATGCTGATGAACCCTCTCTCGAGACCCAAGGTCAGGAAAAGCTCTCTCAAGACCTTGCATCTCCTCCATCCGTTGATGATCCTACTCTTGAAACGAACAAAGGTGATGAAAATATCTCCACTTCTCTTTCTCCTACCACTGTTGATGATTCTGTTCTTGACACCCGGGATATGGATAATCTTTCTCAAGAAAATACATCTCTTCCTCCTACGAAGGCGGATCCTCCAGCTGTTGAAACCAAAGAGAGTGATGATCTTTTCCAGGAGAACACATCTCTGCCTCCTTCCCCGAGTGTGGATACTCCTGCTGTTGAAACCAAAGAAGACGAGAATGTTTCTCAAGAGAATCTATCTTCTGCTGAAAACAAAGACAACGACATACTGTCTCAAGAGAATACATCTGTTCCTTCTTCTTATTCTCCTAATGTGGATGCTCCTAGTCTTGAAGAGAATAAATCTCCTGCTCTTGCCCCTGCAAACGTTGACAATTCTCCAGCTCTTGACACCTCAGACGATGGGAGTTTCACTCAAGAGAATCAATCACCTGTTACCTATGTTAATGCCCCAGCTCCTGAAACAAAAGGGGAGGAAGATATCACCAGCCAGGATTATTCATCAGCTACTCCTCCCAACACAGAATCCCAAAATCCTGAAAATGTACCTGAACTTAATGACTACAGCTCTCTACCAAAAACTGCAGTCCCTGCACCATCAGAAGCAGTCTTATTCCCAGAATCAGACCCCACCGTCCAAATGACTCCTTCAAACGATGACACTTTTGGTTTAGCTCCAACAATTCATCAGACAATCTTGCCATTCAACTACAGGGCTGAAGATGAGCCTGTTGAACCTTATGAAGATGAGGACTCTTGGAATGGAGTGAATGGAGCTGTGGCTGGAGTTCTGGTTGGTGCTTGTGTTATTGGGGTGGGAGGATTTATTTACCAGAAGAGGAAGAACGATAATATCAGAGCACAGTATACATGCTTGGCCAAGAAAGGAGGGGTCTGAAGCTATCTATATCCAGATCAACTTCCGCAATTCCAATTCTCCGAAGCTCTATTATTTTAGCTTTATGTGTTTTCTATTTCCACCATAGAATTTAGGTTGGATTGTCTAAGCAATGGAACTTCCTGTGTGGTGAAGATGGAGAAGAATGCAACACTTGAATTCCATGGAGATTTGATACACGAGTTGGTGATTTGCTCGGTTATCTACTAAAATTGGGAACCTTGAACGTTTATCATAAGTGGAATAAATATGGGATACTTCATACTTGCAAAGATGTTCTTTCTTAATTTATTGTTCATACTTATGTTTTAAGTTCATTTAAGCAATAGTCATATAGGGCAAAATTTAACATTATACTTTGGCACTCATTTTGATATTTTGACAATTGTGGTTAGTTATATATTTCTTTATTTGGAAAAAGAAAATTTGAACCTTACTTTTTGAACAGAATTATGCATTAATTAGATGAATTATTCATCTAAATGTTGGGGTATAATTTTTTATTATTTTTTAAACTTGAAAATATGAAAAAAAATTTCTTGTAAATAAGCATTACTACCATTGTTTTAACCACAATGAATAATGAATTTGCCAAGCATAAAAAAAAAAAGAGGAAAATCAAATTGAGCCCCAAATCCAAATTCTGGCTTATATGTAGGGCAAAAGCAATGGAAGCATTACCAATTACAAAAGCCCTCGTGGAAATCAAAACGACATAGTTTACCTCGGTTCTCTTTGTAATGGTAACAGTTTATTTTCCTCCCTTGCATCAGTCAAACAAGCGTCCTTCAGTTTTGCACTGAAATCTTCGGACAAAAAATCTAGACACCGTTTTCCAGGTAACCCAAAGTTTTTCCCTTTTTATTTCAGTTTTTAATATCTTCGTTATAATTCGTATGGGGTTTTAAACTGCTCTCTGCCTTGCCAAAAGGTCAAAACTGTATGTTCTGTTATTCATGGAGGGAGAATAGAATTCTGTGAAAGATCAAACTAAGAAAGCAGAAAGCAGAAAAGCAGAGATCCTATTTTTTTTAAAGTCTTTTCAGTTTAATTTTAATTGGATTTGGTTGGTGGGTTGTTTTTAGATTTTACTTTGAAGTCTTTTTGTTCCTCTAAATTGAATTGGTGAAGATTTTTGGAAAAGCGTTTTAGCTATAAGAGAATATAAGGTGTTGATGGGATCTGAGGAAAGATCTTTGATTTAACTTGATTTTGTCTGAGCCTTAAATAATTAGTTTTAATTTTTGTGTTGTATCCTATGAGGATTTGAATCTTAACTGTTTCTTGGAGGTTAAAGTTTGCATCTTGCTCAGGACCCTTTTGCAAAATGTAGCTATAGTTCTTCCTGTGGAATGAACTTTCCAGGCATACCAAGAAATATTCTTGTAACAATAAAATTAGAGTTTAGGTACTGGACTTTGTGGTGAAATTGAGTTTATGATGTCCCTTCTATTGAGAACTTAACATAAGCGTAATAATTTATAGGTTAGAGCTCAGCTTGCTTCTGTTGAGTTTAGCAATATGATTTGCCTTGTTCTGTAATAGTTTATCTTAACAGTCTGATAAGCCTGGAATCCAAATTTTCTTTTTTGACATCTACACGTGAACTTTTGAGTTTGTGTTTAGTTTAACCTGTTGGGATTATTCATTTCATGTGCTCCAAATTTAATTCTTTCAGACCTCAAAGTACCTTATTGGTTATGAGTGAGGTTCTCTTCCTGACAGACTATGCAATTATACGGTTATAATCAATCTTGTCTTGAAAGGTTTTTTGGGCTTTTGGCATTGTAGGAAATCATGGAAACCAGTAGGGGTCAGGGTGGAATCCAGCAGTTGCTTGCTGCGGAACAAGAGGCTCAGCATATCGTGAATGCCGCCAGAAATGGTAACTATTCTATGTGCTGTTTTTGACCAATTTTCAGATTCAACAATTTGAAGTGATTTACCTGGATTTTTTTCCATATATTGTTATCTCTTTTTGTTCATTTGTATGTGAACTATGCCTGCAAGAATTGGTGTGAATATATATGAGGCTTTCTTCTCAAATACCTGATTTTTAGAAGGAGAAAGAATAAGAAAAGAAAATCGTCCTCTTCATGACCTCTATGGAAAAGTTGGCCGTATTATTTTCTCTTAATGAATGGTGTGTGTGTATGCAGCTCATAATTTACATGATTATTTTATGTACATGCATGCACTCTGACATGCATGTAATTGCTTTTCCATACATGATTTTTGGTCTTTTCAAAGTGTATGGTCTCGAGAATTCTTTTCATGGTTCATTTTTATAATATTTCATGTTTAGCTCTGAAGTAATTTCCCTCGTTTCCTTATTGCCTGGGTGTCTACCTTTAGCAAAGATGGCTAGGCTGAAACAAGCCAAGGAAGAGGCTGAAAAAGAGATTGCTGAACATCGAGCTCAAGCGGAGGAGGAGTTCCAGAGGAAAGTTGCTGAGGTAAAACATCTTGAATGCTAACTAGAGCTGAGTATTCTGACTTTTCTTTTTGTAGCTTGTGAAGTTTCTATTTATCAATTTTTTGAGATTGCTAATGAGGATTGGAAGCTTATCTCCTCACCTTGCATGTTTATAACATCAATTCCTTCTCTTAAGCTGCAAGGTTTTGAGCTGTGAAGTCCTTTGTAGATTTGTTAACTCTTTCTTTCTGATTTCGTCTTGTGGTCATCAAACAGAGCAGTGGAGATTCAGGTGCTAATGTGAAGCGGCTTGAGCAAGAGACAGAAGCAAAGATTCACCACCTGAAGCATGAGGCTGCAAGAATATCAGATGATGTTGTCCAAATGCTTCTCAAGCATGTGACAACAGTGAAGAATTAAGCCCCTGGACATGGCAAACGGTCAAAATCTGTTATACCAGTTTTTTTCTCTTGGCGTGGTTTATCCTAGGCCATAGCTTCCTGCGTGCTGTAGCATTTGCCTTGTTCTGTTCACTTAATTTAAACTGTGCACGGCAAATTAGACCTTTTTATTGTCGAATAAAGCACTTCAAGAATATATTCGCCAACTGATTTGCCCAGTATTTGTCACTATCTTATTCTGTAGTAGGGGAATAGAGCAATAAAGTTTTACTTAGGTCAATATGTTTGACATTTGAACTTAAATTTATAGTTATGATCAGAATCCCAAACCTTTTGTTTTTACAGTATTATATAAAGAAGATAGTGTTTCTGTAAGGGGCAACAGGAAAAGGAAAGGCCCCTGTAGATACCATACATCAAGCAGAACTCAAGCATCGGATCTCGCAAAGATGGCAAAGCCAAGAAACAGAGAAATCAATGGAGCTCATGATCCGGGCCTGGCGAAACTGGATCGCTTGCTACATCTAAAGCCTTGTAACTGTATTGAGAAAGGAAAAGAATCAAAAACAGAAAGTGTTTCTGTGGAAGTTTCAATTATTCATTCCACATGAAACTCTAAAAGAAAAAAAAAATGTAGGTTAAACGGATCAGTCATCTGCCTTCCATTGACTCACATTTCATTGTGTTCTTCAATTTTCGATTTACATTGATCATTATGCAATTTGAAATTCTTCCACAGCTAAGCAGGAGGCAGCTGGATGCGAACGTGGGCTAGCAAATGCTTCTTTCTCCACCCGAGGAGCCTTTGGCACACATCAGGACCTTGGTTGTTTCCAGCCCGATATATTAGGCCCACCTTGTAAGCCTACACAAAGCGAAATGTTTCCTCTTACCGTTTCCTGTAAGCTTTTTGGTCCTTTACAAATAAGGATATTAATAAAAAAAAAAACATAATGCTTAAATCTTCCAAACTATTTAAAAATATTTAATTAAATTTTTATTTTTTATTATATTCAATTAAATTTTATATTTTTATTTAAATCAAATAAGTTTTTATTATTAATAACTGATTACTTGTCATTAGTAAATATGTCACTTATCATTTTATATTTATATGACAATATTATGACATTGATGTGAAAAGTGAAAAATATCATATGATTATGTTATCTTACCAAATTAGCATGTCATATAATCATTAATTATGATACGTCAATTTGTAGTATTATAATTAATTATAATATATTAACACATTACATTAACGTTACGCGATATAGAACAATCAATTATATTTTAATTAAATTAATAATTAATTATAAAAATTTAATTTAAAGTTTTTAAAATAGTTTAAGAGTTTTTTGTACATTATGCCAAAAAGAAATGAATACCATGCCTTTTGATTCTTTCTACAATTTCACTGCCAAGGCCAAGCAAGGAAAAACCCCAGCAGCTCGTTAACATGAATGCTGCTACTGTTGTAATGAACAACAAAGTAGTGAATAATAAAGTACATTGAAAACAAAGTAGCATACATTACATATATGAACATATTATGCATCGATCTAAAGCAACTTAGTAAGAGAAGGTGAATTCAAATGGTCTAGAGTTAGAATAAGGGGACGAACAACAAAAGGAAAGAGAAATGGAAAGACATCAACCTATGTAGATAGCTTCTAGATTTTTTTCCTCGTAAAGTAAACAGCATTTATTTATTACTATTAAAACGAGGTTTACAAGTTTGGCATATCTAGAAAAGGAAGTCTCCAAACCAATAACAAAGCAAAGATGAGACACACCATAAGTCAAACAACCGGCTGAATACAATAAGAAACACCTCAGAAAACAACCTATGGAAACAGAATTGAGACCACTCAACAGAACTAAGATATAGACCTGAAATAATCCAACAAAACAAGATTAGCAAGGACTTTGCGAATCCAAACTCGATCGAAAAGGAGAACAACTAGCAGCGAGCAAGCGTCTATGTTGTCAGAATTCGTAAAGAAGCTTTCCGAACAGTTTCATGTGAGAGGTCTCCAGACGTGTAACCAATGTCAAGCTACCATCCTTGGTTGGGCTTGGAAGTATGAACAGTTTCCCTTCATGGACAATATTTGCCGGCCTCATAAAAATAGGACGACCCCATCCGAAATCTGCATCATGGATAGGTAACCTTATCCAACTGTTGATAAGAAGGTTCGGGCACCGCACATGTTGAGGCCCTCGCCTGATAGCTTTTATGTCAGGGGCCTTTTCTATGTAATCAATACCAGATCTCAGATATTCATCATCCATTTCTTTCAATATTTCATGAATTCTCTTGACGGTATCTATGAATGGTTCTGATAGAAGATCACCAGCTAGAGTTAAGAGTGCAGCAATGAAGATTACATTGCCAAAGTAACCAGGTGGGAGAGGAGGACGCAATCTATTCCGTCCATCAATTGGCATTCTTAACTGGAGTTGCTGATCCTCTAAGAGGTCTCTAGCTTTGGTTGCGCAACGCCATATGTGTGCAGCTAAGATACTGTAGGTGCTATATTTTGTATTACTATTTGAATTTTCATTTCCTTTGGCTTTGAGGGCGTTTAGTTGATCAGCTGTGATCCTAAAGACTGATACAATTGATGGTTTGGGACCTAGCAGGGACTCTGAAGTTGAAAACATAGTTTGCAAAGGAGGAGGTGGTGTACATTCAACGTGACGAAATTTTGGAGTCGGTGGGTTTCGGGCTCGAAGAAGGGTACGATCCAAGAATGGGGCAATCCTGGGGGACAACCCTCGTACCGTGTTGGCCCAGCTATTAATGAAATGAAGTCCAGATGAACCATCTGTCATTGTGTGTTGAGTAGAAACTCCAAGAGAAATTCCTCCACATTTGAAAGTAGTTACCTACCAATAATTGCAATATTCATATGCAATTATTCTTGTTAAATACATGACTTATAAAAAAATTCAGAAAAAAGAGCAATTTTCATAAAAAAAAAAAAGTGTATTTATCAGTTCCAGTACTAACTTTTCAACTAGATAACTTAGCACACAACCTAAAGAGCAAAGTTTAATTGAGAAATGCATGAAACAATCTAAATATTCCTAACTTTCGAGAATTTTATTTTGATTTTGAAATGTATTAAGTTGAGGTATATTGCTTATCTTATATGTAAGATTCATATTTTCTAGCAAGCATCTATAGAGGAATGAATTATGACAAAATATAATCTAGAAATAATAAATTAAATAATTGAAAGAAGAATGAAACTTGATCAGTTAAACTCCCTTACTAAGAACTTGTTTGATCTAGTTTTTTTTCAACTTCAAAACTATTATTAAGTTTTTATAAAAAATAATAATTTTTAAAATTAAATTAAAACTGTTTGCTAAACTATTTAATAAAATAAATTATATAAATTTTAATTTTGATTAAAATTATCATAAAAGATATCCATATACTATTCAATCACCTAATAAGTTATAATATAATGATTCAAATTTATATATAATTTTAAATATTAAAATTAAAAAGATTAATAAAAAAATAACTTATAAATTTATATAATAACAATAGTATTATATTTTTGTTGATCTAACAAGAAATGGAACCATAATGCTTCAATTTATAAAATAAAAAATAAAAAAATAATATATTTAACATTAAAATTTTTTAATATAAAAGAAAAAAAATCTTTAAATAGTATCTTAATGTAGTTTTTAATTTTAAATTTTTTTCTCTTAATTTTTATAAAAACAAAAAAATTCAAAGTTTTGATATTTTATTGTTAAATTTTTTGTTTTTTAAATAATTTTTTTAAAAAAAATACAGAAAAGAAAAATCGTTATTTAAGTTGAAAAATGATCATTTGCTAAAAAAAAAGAAAAAAAAGGAAAATCGATTGAAAAAATGATATATCTTGAAAAATTAATGTGTTTTTTTTATAAAAAAATTCCTCTCTGAAACCTTTTTTAAACTCTTTTCTTCAAAATTTTGTTCTTAAAAAAATTATTTTTTTTAAGAACTTTTTAAAAGATCATATTTGATCAGTCTTTTTTTTAAAAAAAAAAATAAACCAAAAAAAAATCAATCCAAACAGCTACTAACTAGCACATAGCATGGTTTCTACTTATCCCTCTATATATCCCTACCTTTCAGTCATTAATTTTTTCAAAACAATATTAGGTGAGCTGCTAGTTAAAAAACTTTTTCTTTAATAAACATATAAGCTAATTATGTGCAAAAAAAAGAAACTTTATTATTTGTTTCCTTTCTATTCTTGTTTGGTAAAAACTAACCTTGACCTTACCGGAAGAGGGATAAGAAGAATTCCTCCAGAGTAGTCTATTTCTGGAACTAGTTGAGGAACTTTTGAACCATCTGTAAAATCTTGAACTAAATCATCCATGATAGAAGTAGTTTCAGTCTCTATGAATAATACTCCCTTTGCATTGCAGATTATTTCAAGTCTTCCATTTTCATCATATCCCAACCTTCCAGCTACGGGGTAAAATGGAACCAGAATCTTACTTAAAGACTCCTTCAACAGTTTTGTGTCAAAAAAATCCGAAGAACCATTTGGCTTGTAGAAGTATACAGTAGAAATATGGTACAGTGTCATCACCAAGTCCATGTTAGAGACCCATAGCCTTTGGTTTGGAGTTTCTTCAGCCGGACATACCATTGTTGACTCCTTCATGGTAATCTCCATATTTAAACCCCCTACAATTAATTATTGAGTCAGTGAACATAAAAAACAAGAAAATTCATGAATCTGCTGTTTTGGTATACAAAACATCATGTCTCTTCTAAAAGGCAAGTTCTTTATGCATGCAAAGGAAAAGCCTTAGTACCTTTTTTATTACCTTCTTTTTTATAACCAGTAGAAAGAAGCGAAGCCTTAATTAATATTGGTGGGAAATTATAACAAAACCTTCAGAATATAGATCGTGGTGGTTAGATAAGCAAAGCAGAGGGGAAGTGAAGAGAGGAGATTGTGCACAGAGGGGTGAAGTCTCTCGACGTGGTTTCAAGCTTATTTGTAGATGAAGGAGGGAATTGAACATAAGGAAGACGACAAAAACAGAAAAGCCAAAGAAACGAGGGACTTGAGTTTATGTGGTTTTCCTTTTATCAAGATTTTAAGGTTGCTGAACAGCCACGAGACAACAAACATAAAGGCTCCATGTATTTATTTGCTAGTCAACATTTACAGACGTGTGCCAACTGTAGTACGTCGTTGACGTCTTCATTTCTGGACTTAAGTAGTACGCCAAGTGGAGTTAATGTTTCTGAAAAATATTATTAAGTTCAAAAATCATGCTTTTACTTTCTAAAGGAAAGTGATACAGTGTACTATATATTAAGTTGAAATATCACGAGCTTTTACTTTTTAAAGTAAAGCTGTAATGTCATACTGTATTAAAAATATAATATAAAAGTTAAATTAAATAAAATTAAAATATTAAGAAATTAAATTAAAAAAATTAAAAAATATAAATTTTTAAATAAATTTTTAATTTATTTATTAATAAGTTAAATATTTAAGTGTTAAAAATTTATGATATTAATATATGTATATAAATATTTTTTTATTTGATTTCAAAATATGTAAATTAATTTAACTTTTTTATAAAAATTAAATTTGAATTCTTCTTCTATAAAAATATAAAATTTCATACCTAAAATCAAATTTGGATGGATAACTTACATTAAGTTAAAATAAAATAATACAAAATAATTAAATATATTGATTAATTATAATTTTTATAATTTACAAATACATATTCTTTTAGAATTATTTAACTCTTATCTAATTTATCTTTTATTTAAATTTACTCAAATTAGTGAAATATGTTGATTAAATTACAACTTTCACAATTTACAAACACAGGTTCTTTTGAAATTGTTTAACTTTTATCTTGTTTGCCTTTTATTTACAATTACTCAAAATTTCTTATAAAACG
>NW_018397263.1:2319306-2320178 GCF_002168275.2 Theobroma umbraticum | reverse complement strand
AATTCAAATACCACAATCAAATTTTGTCAAATTTTGTCAAAATTTTTTATAAAAGGATAATTTAAAATTAATTTTTTTAAAAATAAATTAATTTAAATAATCAAATAAAAAAATATTTATATATTTTTTTAACACCATAAATTACACTTAAATATTTAATTTATTAATAAACATAACAATAATCTACCTAAAAATTTATATTTTTTAAAATTTTTTTAACCTAGTCCCTTAACATCATAATTTTATTTAATTTAATCTCTATATTATATATTTTTATTTAATTTAATTCTTATGATATGGTAAAATTTTTTTTAAATTTTTTTTGATTTGTTACGTGTACTAACGTATTAGTGTCACGATAACATTATCACATCATGATTCGATGTCACAAGATATACCACGTCATTATCTTAACGTCATGACATCAAAATGTGACATGTTAATATTAGCGTCATCGTTAATATAATGTTGATATCATATTTTAATAAAAAAATTAAATATAATTAAAAAATAATTAAATTGATATAATTTTTAAAATTAAAAAATTAATTTTAAATATATAAATTAAATTAAACAACATTAAAAAATATCTTATCATTATTTATTTACTAGGGTTGTTAAAAAAGACGTGCCACCTGTTGTCGACGTTGACGTGTCACACTTGTTTATTCTCTTTGCGTCTCCATTTAAGTAGCACGTCAGTTGAAGTTAATGTTTTTACAAAAATGTGACACGTGTTGTAATATTTAGGTATGATATTAATAAAAAATTAAATATATTTATAATTATATCATATTTAATTAAATATTAAAAACTTATTGTAATATGGATCGTATAATACAATTGATAAATATTATATATATTTGATTTTA
>NW_018397263.1:2316846-2319296 GCF_002168275.2 Theobroma umbraticum | reverse complement strand
AAAAAATTATTTATTTATTTATTTTTAAATTGAAACATTAAAAATTATTTTATGAGTTTCAATGATTTTAAATAAAAAAGAATTAAAAAATTAAATTCTCATTTTGATTTCAAGTGTTTCTTAAATTTTAATTAGTAAATTAATATAAAAATATATATTTTATTTAAAAAAGATATTATATATTAAAAAATATGTTGAGAGTTATTTAAAAAATGTACATATATTTATAAAAGTTATATACATATATAGAGGATCTTCTTTTGTACGGAGAAATGAAAAAAACACATAAAAAATTTGTCTCCTAGACAGAAAAACACATAAAACCATGAGGCTTTGTTCCTGTACATCAAAGACAGCTGGATGTACCTACGACTGCAAAGGTTCTCTCAACACAGCTGATATCTGCCTTCCCTACCCCTATTCTTCAGCTCAACTCAGGAAAGAAGTCTTGGAAACCGGTTTAGACAGTCTTTTGACTGCTGGTTTCTTTTTGTGTTTGTACGTGCATATTCTCCTTTAGTTTTTGACAAGAGACTTAGAGACTTTGAATGACATTGTGGCCTTGTGTTAAATAAGTAAACCACCTTAAAAAAAAAAGGAAAAAGCTAAGCAGGAGGCAGCTGCTGGATGAGATCAGAGGCTAACAATTGCTTCTTTCTCCACCCAATGGGCCTTTGGCATTATATCAGGACATTGGTTGCTTCCAGCCCGATATACATAGACACTCCTTTTAAGCCCACACGAAGCAAACAGTTTCCTCTGACCTTTTCATTTTATCAAAAAATTAATTATATATCTTTTCATTTATAATTTTTTTTACTCTTTACGAATAAGGATTACCATGCGTTTTGATTCCTTCTGCATTTTCACTGACCCCAGCAGCTCGTTTACATGAATGCTGCCTACTGCTGCTAAACAAGTAATGAACAATAAAGTACATTGAAAATAAAGTTCCATACATTACATATATGAACATATTATATATTGATATATATATATATATATATATGTATGATATATGTCAATCTAAAGCAACTTAGCAAAGGAAGGCGAATTCAAATGGGCTAGAGTTAGAATAAGGGGATGAACAACAAAAAGAAAGAGATATGGAAAGACGTCAATCTATGTAGATGGCTTCTGGCTTTTTTTTTTTTTGTAACTCATAAAGGGTACAGAATTGAGCCTCAAAAGAACAACAATTAGCAGCGAACAAGCCTTTTTGTTGTCAGAACTCGAAAAGAAGCTTTCCAAAGAGTTTCGTGCGAGAGGTCTGTAGACGTGTCACCAATGTCAAGCTACCATCGTTGGTTGGGCTTGGAAGTATGTAAACAATTCCTTCATGGACAATATTTGCGGGCCTCATAAGAATAGGACGACCCCATCCGAAATCAGCTTCACGGATAGGCAACCATATCCAACTATTAATAACAAGGTTCGGGCACCGCATAGTATGTGGCCCTCGCCTGATAGCTTCTATGTCAGGAGCTCTTTCTATGAAGTCAATTGCAGATCTCAGATATTCATCATCCATTTCTTTCAATATTTTATGAATTCTCTTGACGGTATCTATGAATGATTCTGATAGAAGCTCACCAGCTAGAGCAACGAGTGCAGCCATGAAGATTACATTGCCAATGTAGCCAGGTGGGAGGGGGGGATGCAATCTGTTCCGTCCATCAACTGGGATGTTTAACTTGAGTTGCTGATCCTCTAAGAGGTCTCTAGCTTTGGTTGCGCAACGCCATATATGTGCAGTTAAGATACTGTAGGTGCTATATTTTGTATTACTATTTGAATTTTCATTTACTTTGGCTTTGAGGGCATTTAGCTTATCGACTGTGATCGTAAAGACAGATACAATTGATGGCTTGGGACTTGGTTGGGATTGTGAAGTTGAAAACATAGTTTGTAAAGAAGGAGATGGTTCAAATTCAACATGACGAAATTTTGGAGTTGGTGGGTTTCGAGCTCGAAGAAGGGTACGATCCAGGAACGGAACAATGTTAGGGGACAACCCTCGTACTGTGTTGGCCCAGCTATTAATGAAATGAAGTCCAGATGAACCATCTGCCATCGTGTGTTGAGTAGAAACTCCAAGAGAAATTCCCCCACATTTGAAAGTAGTTACCTACCAATAATTGCAAGATTCATATGCAATTGTTCTTGTCAAATACATGGCTTATAAAAGCAATTCAGGAAAAAGGAAATTCATAAGCAATTTTCATTAAAAAAAAATGTGTCTTTATCATTTCTAGTACAAACTTTTGAACTAGAAAACTAAGCACACAACCTAAAGAGCAGAGTTTAATTGATAAATGTATCAATTTTAAGAAATTTATTTTAATTTTGAAATATATTAAGTTGAGGTATATTGCTTCTCTTATATGTAAGATTCATATTTTCTAACAGCAACCTGTAGAGGAACATAATGAATTATGACAAAATATAAT
>NW_018397263.1:2316413-2316836 GCF_002168275.2 Theobroma umbraticum | reverse complement strand
TAAATTAAATAATTGAAAGAAGAACGAAACTTGGTCAGCTAAACTCCCTTACTAACGAGCTCATAGCATGGTTTCTACTAATCCCTCTATATGTCCATACTTTTCAGTCATTAATTTTTTTCAAAGTAATATTAGGTGAGCTGCTAATTAAGATATTTTTCTTTAATAAACATATAAGTTAATTATTTGCAAAAAAGCAACTTTATTAATTGTTTCCTTTTTATTCTTGTTTGGTAAAAACAAACTTGTACCTGTAACCCCAGAAGAGGATAGGAAGAAATTCCTCCAGAATAGTCCATTTTTGGCACTAGTTGAGGACCTTCTGAGCCATCTTTAAATTCTTTAACTAAATCATCCATGATAGAAGTAGCTTCAGCCTCTATGAATAGCACTCCCTTTGCATTGCAGATTATTTCAAGTCTT
>NW_018397263.1:2313904-2316403 GCF_002168275.2 Theobroma umbraticum | reverse complement strand
CATATCCCAACCTTCCAGCTATGGGGTAAAATGGCACCAGAACCTTACCTAACGACTCCTTCAACACTTTTATGTCGAAAAAATCAGAAGAACCATTTGGCTTGTAGAAGTATACAGTACTAATATGGTATCTTGTCACCACTAAGTCCAAGTTAGAGACCCATAGCCTTTGGTTTGGAGTTTCTTCAGCCGGACATACCATTGATGACTCCTTCATGGTAACCTCCATCTTTAATCCGCCTACAATAAATTATTGAGTCAATGAACATAAAAAAGAAGAAATTCATGAATCTGCCGTTTTGGTATACAAAACCTTCGACGCTTAGTAAGAATACCTTATAACAGTAGAAGAAACGGAGCCTTAAATATTGGTGGGAAATTATAACGAAACCTTGAAAATAGATCGTGGTCGTAAGATAAACAAAGAAGAGGTAAAAGTGGAGAGAGGAGATTGTGCTCTGAGTGGTGAAATCTCGTCGTTGCTTCAATCTTATAAACGACCAATAGGTGAAAAGACGAATTGAACATAGCAAAGATGAAAAAATAAAATAAGATAAGTAAGTTCCTCTGAATAGACTTTGATCACTAGGGTTCCAATTATTTATTTGCCTAATCAACATTTAAAGTAATGAAATGATGGGTGCTGTGTAGCCTTTAATCGTGTCAATCTTTTCTTTATTGTCTATACATGTCACCTTAATGTCACATTAAATGTTTTTTAAAAAAAACTTTTTTGATTCTTTGTTGAAAATCAAAGAAAAAAAGAAAACAAATCATTGTTTTTTTGCTAGCACAAGCTTTCTCTTTGAGAAAGATTTGTTGCAATCATGCGTGTAACATTAGAAGCCAAGCGATTGAGTGGCTGGATTCTTTTACACAAAAGAAAAAATGTGACACATATTGTACTATATTGATATGATATTAATAAAAAATAAAATAAAATATTTTTATAATTATATTATATTTAATTAAATATAAAAAACGTTTGGTACTGTGAATCATATAATACAATTGATAAATATTTTATAAATTTCATTTTAATTAATTATTAAAAAATCATTTATTTATTTATTTTTAAGTTGATACATTAAAAATTATCTTTATGAGTTTCAATGATTTTAAATAAGAAAGTTTTAAAAAATTAAATGCCCATTTTGATTTTGAGTGTTTCTCAATTTTTAATTAATAAATTAATATAAAAAATGTATATTTTATTTTAAAAAGATATTATATATTAAGAAATATGTTGAGAGTTATTTAAATATATACTTAAAAAAGTTATTTAAAAATGTATATATATATAAAATAAGATCTGCTTTTGTACCGAGAAAAGAAAAAACCACATAAAAATATTATCTCCTAGTAGAAGCGGAGTTAGCTAATTTTTATTAGAAGAGCTTAAGGCTAAGAAGAATAAAAGTTAAAATTTTTTAAAACTAATTTATTAAACTTAACTATTAATAATCAAAAGATTTATAATAAAAAATAATTTTATATAACATGTAAATAAAAAAATAAAAAAAACTTATAATAGTGTTCTAGAAAAACTTTATTCGACAATGACAATATCCTTTTTAATATAAACAACTAAATTATTTGTAAGAAACTTATCATCCATTTTGTTTCGAAATTTTACCTTTCTCAATATAAACGACTAAAAATTAATGTAGTCAACATTCAAATTCTTATTATATTATATTTAAGTTTATAATACTAAATATTAAACTATAATACATAAAATATAAATAGTTAAATACGATATACATAATTAATAATTTCTTCTTATACTCAAGATAATTTCCTTTCAACTAAATATAAAACGTAAAGCACATTAAAAATATATACTCAAAATAATTTTTTCTTTTATAATTAGGATTAATAAAAATAATATATTAGTAAAATTTTAAATAATAACCAATAATGCAACACAAGAACTTATATTTAAGAATTACATATGCAATAATTTTTTCAATTTTAAAAATTAAAATTATTAAAAATAAAATTCACATAACAAAAAATAAAAATTAATAACAAGTAGGAGATTTGTAAAAATTATGATTGATAATTTGTAAAAAATTTTAAAAAAAATCTATAAAAACTTAAAATATATGAACAAATAGAATAAAATTAAAAAAAATAAATAAATATAAATAATAATAATAATATAAATATAAATATATCAAATAAAAACTTTTTTTTTATATATTTTGACAATGTAAGAACAGGAAAGAAAAGAGAAAAATATGGACGGTCAAATTTAAAAAATTTAAAAAATTTAAAAATGTAAATAAAATGGAAGGGAATTTGTAAGATTATTTTATTATTTTTAATTATATTAATTATTTAATAAAAATTATTTTAAAAATTATTAAAAATATATAATATATAATATATAATATATAAAAAAATTTAAAAACTTTGGGGGCTACGCCCCCATTATAAAGGGACGCTCCGCCCGTCTCCTAGACAGGAAAAACACATAAAACCATAGGGCTTTGT
>NW_018397263.1:2304083-2313804 GCF_002168275.2 Theobroma umbraticum | reverse complement strand
ATTTGAATTCTTCTTCTATAAAAATATAAAATTTCATACCTAAAATCAAATTTGTATGACTAACTTACATTACATTAAAATAAAATAATATAAAATGACTAAATATGTTGATTAGTTATAATTTTCACAATTTACAAATACATATTCTTTTAAAATTATTTAACTCTTACCTAATTTACTTTTTATTTAAATTCAAACACCACAATCAAATTTTATCAAATTTTGTCAAATTTTTTTTATAAAAAGATAATTCAAAATTAATTTTTTTAAAAAAATAAATTAATTTAAATAATCAAGTAAAAAATATTTATATTTATTTTTTAACATCATAAATCTTTTACACTTAAATATTTAATTTATTACTAAACATAACAATAATCCACCTAAAGATTTATATTTTTTCAAATTTTTTAACTTAATCCCTTAACATTATAATTTTATTCAATTTAATTTTTATATTATATATTTTTATCTAATTTAATTCTTATGATGTGGTAAATTTTTTTAAAAAAAAATTTTAATTTGTTACGTGTACTAACATGTTAATGTCACGATAACATTATCACATCATCATTTAATGTCACGAGATATACCACGTCATTATCTTAACGTCATGACATCAAAATGTGACATGTCAATATTAATATCATCGCTAATAAAATGTTGATATCATCTTTTAATAAAAAAATTAAATACAGTTAGAAAAAAAATAAATTGACATAATTTTTAAAATTAAAAAAATTAATTTTAAATATATAAATTAAATTAAAGAAAATTAAAAAATATCTTATCATTATTTATTTATTAGGAGACGTTAAAAAAGACGTGCCACCTGTTGTCGACGTTGACGTGTGTGTCACACTTGGTTATTCTCTTTGCTTCTCGATTTAAGTGGCATGTCAGTTGAAGTTAATGTTTTTACAAAAATGTGACACGTGTTGTACTGTTTTGATATGATATTAATAAAAAATTAAATATATTTATAATTATATTATATTTAATTAAATATTAAAAACTTATTGTAGTATGGATCGTATAATATAATTGATAAATATTATATATATTTGATTTTAATTAATTATTAAAAAATTATTTATTTATTTATTTTTAAATTAAAACATTAAAAATTATTTTATGAGTTTCAATGATTTTAAATAAAAAAGTATTAAAAAATTAAATTCCCATTTTGATTTCAAATGTTTCTTAAATTTTAATTAATAAATTAATATAAAAATATATATATTATTTAAAAAAGATATTATATATTAAAAAATATGTTGAGTGTTATTTAAAAAATGTACATATATTTATAAAAGTTATATATATATATAGAGGATCTTCTTTTGTACGGAGAAAAGAAAAAAACATATAAAAAAATTGTCTCCTAGACAGAGAAAACACATAAAACCATGAGGCTTTGTTTCTGTACATCAAAGACAGCTGGATGTACCTACGACTGACAAGGTTCTCTCAACACAGCTGATTTCTGCCTTCCCTGCCCCTATTCTTCAGCTCAACTCAGGACAGAAGTCTTGGAAACCGGTTTAGACAGTCTTTTGACTGCTGGTTTCTCTCAACATTATGAATCTAAGATAAATACCCTAAACAATAAATTAAGATAAAATACAAAGGAAAAACAAGTAAGAGAGACAAATTGAGAAAAAGAAAAACAAAGGTTCCTCGATGTCTCCCAACTTCCTTTCTTAAAGATATGGTGCATGAAGACCATCATTAATCAAAATATGAACCAAAGACGATGGAGGAGCTTATTTTGTCCTGACATCATGTTTCTTGTCAACTTATTATCCAGATTCATGCAGGAGCTTACCAATTTACACCTTGTTTGTAGCAAACCGAATCCTCAAATACCTCAAAGGTGCACTAAATTATGACCTGCACTTCTCTTGACGATCTGAAATAGTTCTCATTGGCTATTATGAAATAGTAAGTATTAGAATAAGTCTTATAAGTCAATTTGTAGTGGTATGAGAATTGTAATTTTAAGATATTCATGTATAACATGTTGTTATTCATAATAATATTGAGATAGTTCTTTATCCATAAATTTGTAATTTAATAATTTTTTATTCTTATATAGATAAAGCTCATGAAACTATATATGTTTTATGAGATCCTTATGCATCAGAACATTGTTCTTAAAAGTTCATGATCATTGTATTATTGAAACAAGCATCAATAATGCTCAAAGATCGGCACATGCTATATTCTTTACTTGTGAAGTAAGCAATTGTTCTCATAGATTAAAGCATAAAAATACTTAGAACTAGCATGCAGGTGTTTGCCATGGGAGAGCAAGTTCACTGAATAAGACCCATCATGAGAAGTGCATTCGGTACCTCACTTAAGTATCTATGCAATACTTCTCATGTGTTAGTTGTGTAATTACTTTTTGGATTTGAGACACCAGATTATCTTGTATGTGGAGTACTATGCTTTGATTTCATCTTTATGGGTGACTAACTAAGGATGCCAAAACAATATATTTTAAGTATAGTATGAAGCATATGAAGGTAAATGAATGGTTAAGATAGTAATCATCACCCCAAGTGATTTAAAGGAAAATATCTCGTTAGTTCTTAGTTGACATTAGTTTAATCAAATCTTTGGCCAAGTTGATTAGGAGATTATGAAATGAGTTTCATAAGTCTCCACAAAGCTAATGATTTAACTGTAAGAACAAATACGGAGGTCAATAAGAGTAGGCACTCCATGAAACTTTTATTATCTTTGAGATAGATGATAAGGTAATGAATTACACTAAAAAACTGTATACTGAAAGTTTGTTAAAGAATCTTTTGACTCTCCTAACAATTGGGTAGCCATGATGCATTACTAAATGCCAATCATAGTCTATGGAATTGAATTAATTAATTTAAAATTGAATATGATTCATTTAAATTAATTAATTAATAATATTATAATTCAATTCCATTGCTAAGATGTTAGGAACTTAATAGGTCACAAATAAGGGTTGTAACTTGGATTAAATTGAGAGTGTGATGATTTAAGTTATACCTAAATCAAATTCTAGGTATTAACTACTAAGGACCTAATTACAATGGTTTAATTAGGCAATGGTTAAATATTATAATTGTTATAATATTAATGACTTATTTAGTAAATTTTAATAAGTTAAACCTAGATATAAATATCATATTATAGCCACTTTTTTCTACGAAGACAAAAAAACAAAAGAAAAACAAAAGATTTTTCTCTTGAGTGCCGTCACTCTTGAGAAGTTTTTTTTTGTTTTGAAAACTTCTCTTTTGATTCTTTACTGAAAATCAAAAAAGAAAAGAAGTCAAATCATTATCCACTTGCTAGCACAAGCTCGTGGCATAAAGCTTTCTCCTTGAAAAAGATTCGTTGCGATCGTGCATGCAACATTAGAGGCCAAGCGATTAAGTGGCTGGATTCTTTCACACAAAAGATGTTCATGTTTTGTCAACAAAAAGAATCCATTTAATTACGATATCACTTGGAAAGGTAAAACATTTTCTGATTTTATGTAGTGTTTAACTTTGCATTAAACAACCAAAGTGATCTAAAAGTAGAAGGTATGTTTTTTATTTTATTTTAATTTTTTTTGTTATTTCTTTGCGTTAATACTTTAATCATGTTGTTTCTAGCAGTAAGAGCACCATAGGCTACTTTTTTCACTTGGAAATGGGATTTTTTTCATGGAACTCACATATACAAAATGTGGTTGCTTAGTCCTTGCGGAGGCTAAGTACGTAACAGTTGCAAAAACCTCAAATTAGGCACTTTGGTTAAGAAAAGTCTTATTTAACTTGCAACTTCCTCAGATACAAGCTATTGCTCTTAGGTTGATAATAAATCAACCATCGCCATGATCAAAAATCTTATTTTTCATGGAAAGACAAAGCATATTTAAGTTAAATACCATCTTATTAGGGATGCTGAACAAAAAGGAGATGTAAAAGTGCAGTACTGTCCATCCGGAGTCCAATTAGTAGATATAATGATAAAGATACTGTCTAAGCGAAGACTTGAATTCCTATGAATATGCTGGGTCCAATTCTTAAAAATAAGTGCTATGAAGTTACGGCTTGCATGTAGTCAGAATATGGAAAACATCTTAACTAAGTTTGTTTAATATTTTATATCAATTGCGTCATTGTATTGGTCATGAAAAATGCTTATGTGTTATTCCTATTCCATATGTGTTCAGGTGCATGTAATTAGGCTTAACATTTGTTTTACTATGTTACAAGTGTTCTTCATGCATATTTCGTATATAAGCCTTGTGTTTATCATTAATGAAACAGATCGATACACAAATTTGTGATTATCGTTTCCTTTCTCTTGCTCCATGTTAGTTTCTATTCCTTGCCTACTGAATTGGGCTTTTAGCCTTAGTTCTTCATAAAAACCATAACAACTTCTTTTATCCAAATTTTTTTTCTTCTTCTTACAACTTTCCTACCCAATTTATCCTTGCTTCTAGCATCTTCTAGATCACCAACTCCTTTATCATGTAAAATTTCTTTTTTTTTTTTTCTTCAATGTTCTCATCATGTATTATGATAATACCTTTACCATTATCCATCCATCTCTCCTTTGTAGCCATTACCATTTCCATCAATTCCCCTTCTCTGTTTCTTCTATCCAAGAATATCAGATGATGTTGTCCAAATGTTTCTCAAGCATATTTAATGATATATTTGTGATAACAAGTATTATTGGCGTAGAGCGGAATGTTTTGCCCAGCCTACCGCTGTCTATTTTGTAGTAAGAAAAAATAGTAACAAAGTTATAACTAGGACAGTTTTTCTGTAAGCCACCAGAAGGGAAAGTAATGCTCCTATAAAACGTAAGTATCATACCTGGGCAAAAACGGAGAACAGAGAAAGCAAAGGAACTCGTGATTCGAGCCTGCCGAAAGTGGGCAGCTTGGTACCCCAACAGCCTAGTAGCTGTGTTGAGAAAGTGAAAACAGGGCGGTTCAATATCTTTAAAAGTCTTAAATAATTAAATATTTAAATAAAATTTTTATTAAATAAAATATTTTTTATTGAAATTAAAAAAACTATTATTAATTGAAGATCATTAAAAACATATTAGGTTTATTGAAAATAAAAAAATAAATAAGAATTATTAACATTATGAAATTGAGAAGTGATAAAAAATAGAAATTTATTAAACATATAATTAAAAAAATAAAAGAATATGTAATTTTATTAATTATTTTGATTCTTACATAAGTTGGGAAGTGAGATAAATAGTTGAGAATTAATAAAAAATAGGAAGTGAAAGAAAATAAATATTTAATAAAACACTTAATTTAAGAAATATTTTGTTAATTATTTTAATTTTTATATATTTTTAATATAATTAATTACATTATATAAAATTATGAAACATATAAAATTTGTTCGCAGAGGCAGCACTCTCCCAGAAGTGGGCTTTCAAAGCTAGCAGCTGGATTGATACTTCGGCATTATATATGAGATTGGGATTTAGGTGTTTCCAGCCCAATTCGGCACAACAGAGACCAATATAGGCCCTCATTCTGTGCCTCTCTTTCTCTGTAGAAGATACCCAACCAAGTAGACAAGAAAAAAATAAAGAATTAGTAATTCAGTAATTATATTTGTAGGAAAAAGATCATGCCCTTATTTTTCTCTTACTGTCTAATTTTAGAAAAAGAAAATAAAAGTAATGTTGCTATTGCCATCCACTTTTTATCTTTTAAGGACAGTGATTAAAAAAAAATACTTGTGCTCCTTTCGTCTCTTTTTTTTTAATTGATATATTTTCCTAAATGTCTTAAAACTATGTTAAACTATTAAAACTTCTTTTTTCATATATTCCAAAATAACTTTTCAAGATTTTTCCTTTTTTCCTTTTTGACATTAAAGATCATGGAACATCAATTTTGCAAAAAAAAATTAATTTTAATATTAAATCTATAACATATTTTAAAAAAAGTTTCAAAGAGACTTTCTCGCTTAATTGCCTATCGACTTCGTAGAAAGGCTGAACAATGCTGAACCGCAGCGAGGCAGAGATGACTACGTGACATATGGAATATGACGAACTTGACTCAATGTATCTTAAATCAAACTTAACTATAACTTGATAATATAGTAAAATAATTTTTATACTTTCATCATTTATAAAAGTTTGAAGATCCAATCATGTTAAAAAAGCATCCGTTTCATATGTATATATGCATTTCATATTGTTAAAAAAATTAAGAAGCAACTATCTATTTTATTTCTTAATTTGACTCAACATTTTATGCATTTATTAATTGAATTTAATATTTTATTACCATAAAAAAATAAAAAATCATTTTATACAATGAATTTTCTATAAAAAATATTATTCTTATTTTTATTTTTAATATTATTAACATTTAAAGGTTTTAAACTGAAGAAATATATGAAAAAAATTCAATCAACGTGATATCTTAACTCTGTCAGATCTACATTACAAAAATAATTTAATAAAATATTATCTAGAAGTGACATTAGTATAACTAATAATACTTATAAGTAAAATATTTTAGAAAATAAATAGAGACTATCAACAGTAAATTTTTTAAAATTTAAATCATTTTATCTTATAATGACTTGAATTTTAAAGTATTTCAAACTCAAAATAACTCGATCCACAATGATCCGAAATATCTTATAACTCAAACCAACTTAAAATGACTCGAGAACTTGAGTGATCCGATAAATGAAGCAAATCAAACCCAAAATAACCTACCCTAAAACGGACTTGACCGACCCAATTCGCACCTATGCTTGTAGAGGCTAACTGCCACCGCAAGCAAGAAAAAGCCCAGCAGCTTGTTACCATGCTACTGCCTAGTGGTGCGAAGAAAGTAATGAACAATAAAGTACATTGAAAACAAAAGTAACATACGTTTTAAACAAGCGAACAAAATCCAGGGTGAGTTCCAAGCCAAATATTGTTCCACGACAGTCCACATGCACTGATCAGAAACAAAGTGGGATCCTCTTCTTCCATGTCTCGGTCCTGGATCTACCTTCTAGCACCCTGCATGTACACACTTCGACACAATGGAATGGCTTTAATATCACCAGATGGTGACAATACATCAGCACCAAAATCTGCTTGCAAATCAAACTTTCCATTTCCACAGTGAATGTGTGGGGTCCTAACTCCCAACCTTCTTCATTCAGCTATTAATTAGGCTTTCGCATTTCACCACATTGGATTCTAACAATAGCATTTGACTTGGAAGTAATCTTCTGAAAATCGGCCTCATTTGTCTGATCAGAATAAATAAAGTGGTGCAAAAAGAATAAAGATGGATCCTATGTAAATATTTGGTCTTGAGGGGTGATGTATATACAATGTATGGACCAATTAGATTAGATTTTTGAAAGATTTGGAGACCCTTCTGACTGGCCATTTTATTTGGCATTGTGGCTTTGACTGTCGAATTCGGAATGGCACACAAAGGTTCAGGTTGACCATATGGTCGTTTAACAGAAAAGAAGCCAGACAGGCTGACCAAGCAACCACGTGATATGATCGGCGGTTTATAATATCTAGGATAATTTGGCAGCTACTGCACAAGTGACACTGAATTATAACATCCCAAAGAAATTTTCAAATTGAATTTGGCCTTCAAGCATCAAAAGTTTTGAATGGTCCCCTTGGTATTTTCAGAATTTGAAACACTAGCCTCATTAATTCTGCTGTCTGATTGTACCTGTTCTTCTGTCTCAGGCTTCCTTTTGTTTAACAGTGTTTGCACATAAATGAAATGAAGCAATAATTCATAAGTTATAAGCCTACTAAACAAGGTGGATTGATTTGGTTCTTGCATCACATGTACTAGTATTAAAATTGTTTGAAAACATCGAAGAAATTCTCCCAATGAGTTGGATTTCATCAAAGTGGTATACAAATATTAAAAAAATGAGCTAGCATCCAAGTGGGGATTAAGCTCACAATTTTATTAATTTTTTTTTAATCTTAATTTTTGTCTTCTTGTTGTAGGATTGGAAAGCAAAAGGTATGGTTAGCAAAAATTAATGAAATTTTGTGAAGATGCCATGCCAACTTGATAGATGAAATCTTTTCCATACCCTTTTATTAAATATTATGATGATTAAGAAAAGGAGGATGGAAATTGGTAATTTGGCCCTCCTCATTGGTTTTGTTTCCATAATGCAAAGTAATGCTCAGATTAGCATTCCATAATGTTAATGCGGATTTGTCTCACGTAACAAAGGGCGCCAACAGGGAAAATCAAATCAGGAGAATGGTAAGTGGGGCACACGCCTATCCATTAATGCAAACAAACATTTAATGCATTTATGTTAGGACAATGCACATTAAAAGCGTAAGAAAAAGAAACTGCCTTTTTGTAATTGGTCATATGTTTATTTATCAAATGGGCTGTCATTTTACAGGTACTCCTGGAAGGATCTCTTGCTTCTCCGATAGTGCGAGTAAGACCAGGTAAGATTAGTAAAGCACAGCAAGAGTGATTGTTTCGACAGTAAAAGATTTTGAATTAAATATTTGTAAAAGTGAATCTTTGGACAAGATAAGTGGACGAATTGCATACCATTCCAGGGTTGAAGCAGTTTACAATCTATAGCTAGCTGGCTAAGTAATGCTTTGAAGTAGTGTTTAGACAAGAAGTTGTTTCAATGAAGACTTAATTTGAGCTAAGACTGTCACTAGTCCTCTCCCATGGAACTGCTGGCCGTAAAAGAAGCTAACCAACAGTTAATATTTGGACAGCTTGATTACCTTATTAGCTTCGAATCACTAACGGTCCGAACCACCAAACACAGTAAAAATGGAAAACAAACAAAAGAAAAAAAAAATGGCGACACCCACGTTCTACCGTCGTCACCAACCTCATCAACTATCTCTTTCTCTTTCTAATACTCACTTCAAGCTTAAACAAAGAACCCTCCATTTCCCCTTCAATTCCATGACAACAAATAAGAAGAACAAAACGACGACGAGGACGACAAGAGCAACAAAGACCTGCCATGCAAATCCTCAAAATCACCATGTTTCTCCTTCTTCTCCTCCTCATTTCCGCCATTTCTGCATCTGGGTTCGGATCAATGGGCCCCATCTCCGCCGCATTCGGCGAGGACGGCTTCTTCTGTGCCATTGATGCCAGCGGCAAGCAGGCAGTTATATGTTGGAGCAAAAACAGCAGCTCTGCTTCTTCTTCTTCTGCTACTTCATCTACTTCATCTTCACTATCTTCCTTAGACTTTGCTTCTCAAGTTCCTCAAATGGCAGCTCTCTCAGGTGGTGAAGGTTTCCTTTGTGGCATCTTGGCAAATACTTCTCAAGTTTTTTGCTGGAGCTTAATGGGGTCAGGTACAGATCTTGTTCCTAGAAATTATAAAACCACGGCTTATTCTTATATAGCTTCTGGAAAGAATCATGTTTGTGGAATTAGAGGGGCCTATTATTCTGATCATGAGTCCGGTATCGTTGATTGTTGGGAAATCGTAAAGAGTTCTAATAATACTTTAAGCTCAAAACAGAGTAGTCTGTTTTATGATCAGAGTGTCAGTAATCTTGTTTTTAAAATGATTATTTCTGGTGAAGGGTTTAGCTGTGGTGGGATTAGAGAAGGAGGGCTTGTTTGTTGGGGACCAAATGCGGAATTTTTAGGGGTTTCGAATGTTTCGGATAGTTTTTTAGCTTTAGCTTCTGC
>NW_018397263.1:2303902-2303983 GCF_002168275.2 Theobroma umbraticum | reverse complement strand
ATTTCTTAATATTTTAATTTTATTTAATTTAACTTTTATATTATATTTTTAATATAGCATGACATTACAGCTTTACTTTAA
>NW_018397263.1:2303367-2303892 GCF_002168275.2 Theobroma umbraticum | reverse complement strand
CTCGTGATATTTCAACTTAATAAATAGTACACTGTAATCACTTTCCTTTAGAAAGTAAAAGCAGGATTTTTGAACTTAATAATATTTTAAAGAAACATTAACTCCACTTGACGTACAACTTAAATCGAGAAATGAAGATAATGTAAAGGTCTGACACGTCAGCGTCGTACCACAGTGGGTACGTCTGTAAATGTTGGCTAGCAAATAAATACATTGAGCCTTTATGATTGTTCTCTCGTGGCTGTTCAGCAACCTTAAAATCGTGATATAAGGGGAACCACGTAAACTCAAGTCCCTCCTTTCTTTTCCTTTTCTTTTTTTTGTCGTCTTCCTCATGTTCAATTCCCTTCTTCATCTACAAATAAGCTTGAAACCACGTCGAGAAACTTCACCACTCAGTGCACAATCTCCTCTCTTCACTTCCTCTCTGCTTTGCTTATCTTTCCACCACGATCTATATTCTGAAGGTTTCGTTATAATTTCCCACCAATATTAATTAAGGCTTCGCTTCTTTCTACTGTTATA
>NW_018397263.1:2302896-2303036 GCF_002168275.2 Theobroma umbraticum | reverse complement strand
ATGAAAATGGAAGACTTGAAATAATCTGCAATGCAAAGGGGGTATTATTCATAGAGACTGAAACTACTTCTATCATGGATGATTTTGTTCAAGATTTTACAGATGGTTCAAAAGTTCCTCAACTAGTTCCAGAAATAGAC
>NW_018397263.1:2302560-2302869 GCF_002168275.2 Theobroma umbraticum | reverse complement strand
CTTCTCGGGTTACAGGTACAAGTTAGTTTTTACCAAACAAGAATAGAAAGGAAAAAAATAATAAAGTTTCCTTTTTTTGCACATAATTAGCTTATATGTTTATTAAAGAAAAATAGTTTAACTAGCAGCTCACCTAATATTGTTTTGCAAAAATTAATGACTGAAAGGTAAGGACATATAGAGGGATAACTCGAAACCATTCTATGAGCTAGTTAGTACGGGAGTTTAGCTGACCAAGTTTCATTCTTCTTTCATTTATTTAATTTATTATTTCTAGATTATATTTTGTCATAATTCATTCCTCTATAG
>NW_018397263.1:2289002-2302460 GCF_002168275.2 Theobroma umbraticum | reverse complement strand
AGGCAGTGCTAGCAGATGGGAGGCAAGTTGCTGTCAAGAGGGCAAACGCTGCCACAATAATCCACGGTAACAGTCGTGATTTTGAGATGGAACTTGAAATCCTTTGCAATGTGAGACATTGCAATATCGTGAATTTGATAGGTTATTGTTCAGAGATGGGGGAGAGGCTGCTTGTTTATGAATATATGCCCCATGGTACACTGCATGACCACCTTCATGGAGGGCTTTCTCCTCTGAGTTGGAGCCTTCGTTTGAAGATCGCGTTGCAGGCTGCAAGGGGACTTGAGTACCTTCACAAGGAAGTTGCGCCTCCAATTGTCCACCGGCATGTCAAGACTTCAAACATTCTTTTGGATTCAGAGCGGGGAGCACGAATTGCAGATTTTGGACTTCTTACATCAAGTGAGAGGGATCTTGATCTTAGTGGGGACATGAAGAGTGATGTCTACAGCTTTGGCATTGTGTTAGTGGAGATTCTCAGTGGAAGGAAAGCTTTTGACAGAGATTATACACCTCCAAGTATAATTGACTGGGCACTGCCCTTAATTAAACAGGGTAAAGCAGCTGCCATAATTGATCGTTTTGTCACTCTTCCAAGGAATGTTGAGCCTTTGCTTAAATTGGCTGATGTAGCTGAGTTGGCTGTCAGAGAAGATCCTAGTGAGCGTCCTACAATGTCAGATTTGGTAAATTTGTTGCAGCAAATTGTGAAGGATGGACTGGTCTTGTGATCTTCAATTTGACTCCCTAAGTTTTGAGCAAATCCTATGAACAGATTAGCAAAACACTTGTGACAGCTTGTTAATTGAGTATAGCTATTTTGGCAACTGTAAATTAATGATCAACTTCTTGTACATGAGAATGAGATGCAATGCATTACTTAATATCCACAAAGTGAATAAGGTTCATTTTTTTTCAACTCTACATCTTGTTTCCTCAACATATAACAGATTTGGCCTTCCATTTAGCATTCGGCAACCACTCCTTCCTGTATTATGTTCAAGTTCCTAATCAGAGTACTTGATGATGAGTTTAGTACTGTTGAGGAGACATTTGTTTTTGGTGTGATCACATTTTTATCTCATCATTCTCAATTTCATTGAATGTCAACTTATCAGCCAACCACATATTTCATCCTTGACTACATAATGAATAACTGTCATCAAATTTGTGCTGTACATAATACATCTTTTGCTAGCAATGCTTTGAAATTTTCACAAGTTCATCTGTAAGCAGTGCAGCAGAACCAGTCCTATGCTGTGGGGAGGCCAAAAAATCTTATTATTTTATTGCTTTGTCTCTGATTAGCAACAGTAATAGATACGAATAGATTTTGCTCCATTCAGCTTTAACAGACTTACAAAATAGTTATGATCATTTTGCCTTTTCATGTCATCACTTTTGCCTAAGTTCTTTATCTCTATGATTTCCTCCTTCTACTTTACTGCTATTATGTTGGCACCATTAGAATAACTAGTAATTTCCGATGTCAGTCCACCCAAGTTGTTAATATAATAATATTTACATGTTTTAACTTTTGAATTAGAAGACCATGCCTGGGATAGCAAATTCCACCTATACATATTGACTGTCACAAACAGAGAAAGAGAAAGCAGAAAAACTAGCAGTACTGTAGATTTTCACTGGATTGCACTTCTTGACCTTTAGAAAACAAACTTGTACTACATATTTTGAGTCCAGCAACATTTCTTCTTTATCTCCTACTTGTAAGTAAACTTAGTGTTTTTTTTCTTTTTAAAATTTGCCCCTTCAGTTTTTTGGATGGGATTATATTTGTCATGCAGTGTGGAGTATTTTGAAGGTCCATTGCATAGGAGAAAAGATTTTTATGTTCTACCTTTTTATTGACTCTACCCTACTATGTATATTCTTCTACTCAATCACATTGCTTTAAGGGACCACCAAGGATTCAACTTAGATTTTCTTTATTTCCTCCCCCCAACCTTCCATGTCTCTCCCTCGATCACAGGCCTTTAATTTCATAGATGCCATCACTCATTACTTCTAAATGGTATAAGGGTTTCCCCTCTAATGTGTTCCCCTTTTTCCTTACTGCTTGCTGGTACAAGTATCTGGATTTTCTGGTTGACTATGATCATGAAACTTATCAGAAGCTGGAATTTCTGGATACACAACTGCTCTTGAATGATGAATGATTTGAACAAAAATAATAAAAAATCTGCATGAAACCTTTAGTAATAATTGCAATGCTTGCTTTCTCCTATGGGCTTTTACTGTTAATCATCCGCGAGTATATGATTAGCTAAGGCATTAATCATAATAATCTCCTATAAGCCTTTTTAGTAATCTTAATGAGGAATGCAGTTTATGACTGTAACTTCAGCATATGAAAGAGTTTTATTAGCCCCTAAACACACTTTCTTTCCAATCTGCCATTTTTTTTTACCTCTCTTTGAACTGTTTTTGCCATGGGATACACCTTTTTGGAGCATGAACAAAAGAAGCAATACTAATGAATTCACTATACCCACAGTCACAATGAATGGCTACAACCATCTAAACAGATATCACGATAATATGCATTTTTAGCTAGCTTCATTGAATCAAAACATTTAATCTGTGCATTTCGACTGTTATTATTCATATTCCAATCACTAATTTCTCAGAATTATGTCAATTATTTCACTTTTTCTTTCAAGTGGGAAGGACTAAAGCTTTGATCAACATCCTTCTGTTGACTTTTGCGTTTGCTTTCTACTTCTGTTCCTCTGGTTTTGTAGAGCTTTTTTAATGCTTTGTTTAAGTAGCTGTTTAGTTAATTAAATTAAAAGAATTTCCCAAGAGAGAGAGGAGACAAGGGAGGGGGGGGGGGGGGTCCGAATGAAAGAGGATGGGAGAGCATAGTCTGAGAAAGAGAGAGTCCAAGGTCAATCCAAACAGAAAAGGTGTTGCAACTCTTCCAAGTGCTAAAGATCTGTCTTCTGACAAAAAGAGAAGGATTCCCTCACTTGCAGTTTCTTCCAACCCCAAAAACGATAAAAATGTAGTAGTGCTTCCTGCTTTTCAAGTTTCAAGACACAACAGTTTAGTGCATCCCTTCTGTTATGTAGACTGTTCTCTTCTTCAATTAGGGAAAAGGAAAATGGAAATTTTGCAGCCTTTTGCGAAAATGTCACTAAGATACTCTCAGGTGAGCCTAAGAGAAAGCTTTTCTTTCCAAACCTCTTAGAAGATGGTAGCTATTCTTTGGCATATATTCGTAGTAGCAGCTAGCAGAGTAGCAGCTGGAGGTATTCGGTTCATCAATCATGGAATCAAATTGGAGATGTTAAGACCAAATTCCTTCGAAACTATTGTTTGGTCTTTGGCCCCACTGTGTACGTAATGGGTAGGGAATGCAAGGGAAAGCTGTAGAGAAGAAGATGGGACAAAGGTACATGAGAGGCATGAGAGAGAGGGGGAGATGTTCTTTCAACACCAGGTGTATAGGTATGGGAATCCAAGTCATCCAAGCACTTCCAGACAAATCAGTTTCAGAAGTGCAAAGAACCTTTGCTTTATGATCTAGAAAAGAGGAAAAAAGGATCCTAAAAACCAAACAAATAAAGGCTCGGTATCACTATTTTGCCTATCTCTTCTCTTTCTTTCTCTCCAACCTACAGCTTCCTTCTTACACTTTCTAGGTCACACAAAAACCTACCGCCTTCACTAAGTTTAGAGACAAAAGTAGGAAAAGAAGTGGCGTTTCAGGTGGAATGATGCCTTGAGCTTGTATTAGCTGCATGCCAAATTGCCAACTCAAAAGCAAGGGAAGATATGTTTCCGGGGAAAATAAAGGAGAAAAAGGGTGGTATGGGAGCATATATTGTCACCTTTAAGCCAGGTTAATTATGACTGATTAGAAGTTTATCCAAGAAATCTCCCTCTTTTCTCTTTCTGTTGACAAGATGACTCTTTTTTTTTTTCAGTATATATACAACTCCTTGCCTTCTTTCTCTGATGCATCTTCTTAACCTTAATAGTTTTTCTTCATTTTTTCTTAACTGCTCTCAAGTATATATATGTATGTATACTCATGCTTGAGCATCAACCTGCCAGCTGTGGTGCTTCGTCACTGTCATAGTCACCATTGTGCAGGCAGCACGTCATTTGGTTTTGGACCTTAAGAGTAACAGGAAATATTTTTTAAGTACCCAATATATAAACATATATTTATGCATCTACTTATTTGCATATTCATATCATCGTGCTTGCATATATTAACTGTTAAATGCACATTTTGTATGCCTGGCTCCCTGTATGCCATTTGCAAAGCCCATCAAGAGTCCGGTGGCCTTCGTGGATGGCATGCGAGGAGCCATGCATGCATTCTGCTGTCTTAACGGAGGGTGTGCTTCAATCTATGGTCAACCTAATGTCTGACAGAAGTTGGGATTTCCATAACAAAATAAGCGTTTTAGTCATAAACTCTGAAAACTTTGCAGGACCCAAGGTCACAGGTAAGATCTTCCAAGAACTCTTGGATTAGTTCTTTCTTTTTGGCTTCTGACCGGTTCTTTTCTCATCTTATGCTTCGGGAGGGAGAACTCTGATGCCTGGGCTGCAATTTCTGTTCCTCATTTCTAAGGTATGAAAATTACGAAACGAGTCACAATCCTGCACAGGAATAGCCACTGACTTAATTGGCTCTCTGGTTTTGCAAAATTTGTTTGTGGTATCTTTGCTGGTTGAGAATCTGGTAGTTAATTATATCGCAAAATAGCAAGGTAATTATATAGGAACAGGCACAAGAAAGTTATAACTAGCGAAGAATTCAAACTAAGAAACTACAATACGCGTTTTTTGTATATGGTGTGGAAACGGATATATTTCTATTTCTTTTCTTTGTACAGTATCGTCAGAACTGTATCGGAACTGTTTCAATAGTATACCAAACAATCAGTAGTTTCCCTACAGGAACAAAGAAAATACAAAGGTTCTCCCCAACCCCAAACGAACGAGAGCCAGCAAGTCAAGAATATGAACTAAGGGGGCTGCGCGAGCTTTCCATGCTTGAGGCTTTAGAGGAAATGCTGGGAAATGTGGTCTTCTGTCCTAACTTGATATTCATCAGATCATCAACAAGACCAGGCTGTGAAATTTGAACTCCTTCGATGTCGATGTCATTTGTCAACATTCTCACGGCTCTTGACATTTCTGGTCGGAGCTTGGCTGTTTCTTGAACGCAAAGGAGGCCCACTTTGACGAACCGAACCGCTTCTTCTTCAGGGTAGTTCATACCTACTATAGGATCTACCAATTGCAGAATGCTGTTAGTCCTGAAGGCTTCCCATGCCTGCACGTTTACACACATAAAGTCAACATGTCAGTAAAGTTATTCTCAGATAATATATGTATCTATGCTGAAAATGAATGAAATCTCTAGGTTTCGTGCATCAATGTTGGATTCACCGGTTACTTCCAACATCATTACCTTCTGAACCAAGTAACGTTCACCATGCTCTGAATCATAATTGACAACAGTCTGCCCGCTGATAATTTCCAAAAGTAGTACCCCAAAACTATAAACATCTGTTTTTCGTGTCAAACGTCCGCTGATGGCATATTCTGGAGCAAGATAGCCTCTATCTCATTTGCGATTGCAAGAAATCCCATTAGCCATGGTACTTCAAGGAGCATAAATATCCAACCATATAAGAGAGATTTATCAATTTTATGGGAAGAAACCAGCAATTTTCACTTACAATGTGCCCGCGACATGAGTACTAATGTGAGTAACATTATCTCTTAGAATTCTCGAAAGTCCGAAATCTGAAACTTTTGGTATCAAATTCTGATCCAGAAGTATGTTGCTAGCCTTAATATCTCTGTGCACAATGTGTGGCTCAACTTCCTCGTGAAGATAGGCAAGCCCTCGAGCAACTCCTAATGAAATAGCTCGCCTTGCTTCCCAACCGAGTTTGATCCTGTTTTGCTCTCCACCTATTAATCAAGAACATAGCAACCAAAATTGTCTAACAGAAATCTATTGATTTGTTCACTGTCTGATGAATTCTAGGCATTCTACATTGTTTAATACGTCAAATGGCATTTTATCAAATCAATTATTCATATAGGGGATGAAATTGATTAGAATATCAGACTAATAAACAAGTTTACCTAGTAAGATCTGCGCCAGGCTATTATTTTCCATGTAATTGTAAACCAAGAATCTGTTAGCTCCATCCACGCAGCACCCCTTAAGTGTAACAAGGTTTTCATGTTTAAGATTGGAAAGTGTAATTATTTCAGATACAAACTCTCTTTCCCCACGCATCGATTCAAGTTCAACCGAAAGCATTTTTACAGCCACGACAGTACCATTTCCAAGCAAGCCCTACAAGGACCCAATACTCTCATCAGCACTTTAAGAAAATTAACCAGAGTGTTTTGCTCAAGGCAAAGAAGTAACCTTGTAGACAGAGCCAAAGGCACCTTCTCCGATCTTGTTTGAAGCAGAGAATCCATGAGTGGCAGCTTTCAGCTCACTATAAGAGAAGACAGTAAAATTCTGATCATTTTCTTCTTCGGCTTCTGTATATGCAGAAAGAAGAAAACTAGTGTTGAATACAGAAGAAAAAAAATTCAATCTCCAACACCAAAACCTCTTAACCCGTTTGCATCAAAACAACATAATCAAAGGTACAAGAAAGAGATAAATACACCCAACATTTTACCCAGTCCTCCTCTATCGATGGCGGTGTCTGGTGCAGAAGAAAAACAATTTGAGAAACAGGAAAATAACTTCATGTCTTTGGCCTGCCTGGAAAACCTTGAACTTTGCCTCCCCCAGAAAAGCTCAATTCCAGAAGTAAGATGAACCCTTGAACTTTGCCTCCCCCAGAAAAGCTCAATTCCAGAAGTAAGATGTTTATGTTACTTGGAAAGGCAATCAGCTAAAAGGAGGAAACTCTACAGGTATGCAACTACTTAAGTACATTAAGACTTTGGATTTTGCGAACCCAAGTATCAGCTAAAAGGGAAAGAGGAATGAGAACACAAGCTTTATGCCTATGGATTTTGACTTCTAAAACGAGGACTTTGGAATGCTTATCCAGGGCAAATTTATAAGCAATTCTAAAAAATTACTACTAATTCTATTTTTTTCCAGTATAATTGGTTGAACAATAACGGACAAGAAACAATATGCAGTTGGCGGAGTCATATGGGTCAGAGATTACACTAACTTTTATAAAACCATATGAAATTAGACATTTAATATTCATTTCATACACATGAAATAACTCAATTTCACAAGATTGAAACAGGAAAAATGACCATCTGCATCAACCCGCCAATATAGACTTGTCAAAGTCGAGAATACCCAAAGCCATATACTATTTCAGAACCCATTTATTCTTTGGATTTTGGAAGCCAATCTAATTCAATTAATGGGAAAACAGGGTCCTTTCCATAATCTCTAGTTAATTTATTAACTAATGACTTCTATTAGAGAGGATATTGCTCGGAAAGAGCCAAACCCTGACCAAACGTGCAGAATCAATTACCGTCTGTGACTGTTGTTTGGCCCCCTTACTTATTAGTCTATACATTCTTTTTCAACTTTTGGTTAAGCTTACGAAACCTTATCTTAATAACAACTTAAGGTTGGAAATGCTTGAGTAACATTTATTACTCAGCAGGGGAGAATAAGACTACTGAGGTGTGAGTTTCTTCTACTGTTAAATGTCTATGAACCCAACGATACGGGTGCCCTGCCCTACTGAATTCATTATTAAGTCTGGCCGGATACCTAAACTTCATAAATTATTTAAGAGTTATTTTTAGGTATTATATCGGTTACAACATAATATTTAAAATGAATCTCTGAATTATTTAAAAAAATTTAACTAAATCTGTAATCTTTTATTACATACAATCAAGTCTTTATATTTTATTTTAAATCAATAAACTCTTATTATTAATAACTAACTAATTTTCATTATTTAAATTATTATTTGTCATTTTATATTCATATGACATTAACGTAACACTGATGTGAAAGATGAAAAATATTATATGATTATGTCATTATCTATAATATGTCAATATGTTCTATCAATATCATATGATATGTAATAAAAAATAAAAATTTATTTAAATAATTTAAAAGTTTTTAAAAATATTTTGTTAATTATTTAACGTCAATGAATTATTTACTATATGTTTATTGAATGCATCAAATATTCTCAGAGAAAGGGTATTTTGATTTCAAGTAAATAAGTCAAAGGCTTTGAAGAACATAGAGATGGACAATGATGGTGATCTAAACAGAAGTCCACATTAACCGTGTGTTTTGTATTATTCAGAGAGTGTCTCGAGGGACATCAAAACTTCTAAAATGTTGATGAAGATCTTTACAACTCATGCGGTCGGAGGTTATTGAATGATAGGGCAAAGTCTTGGAGGATTCTAAGCTAAGCCTCGTTACTTGAGGGTTTTCTAATTTCAAAGCCCATGTGTTACGGTTCCTGCCGGTGGTCATTAGCCTGACTTGTTCAAGTTTTCTTTGCTTTTTTGTCTGAAACGGTATGCAAAGCTTAGGATTAGATTTAAATTGCTTTAGAAGTTTTACCGGATGAGCTGCTTGTAATGTTGTTTCTAGAATCATGGTGTTCTTCAAACTTATAATGTTGATGTTCTGTTGTTTTTGAGTCAAAATAGTTACTTTGAAATTCAGTTTTACTTGGATATGAATGTTTCTTTCGGAAAAAAATATATGATAATTTCGTAAAATTAAAAAAAAAATCTTGAACTATGTTAAATTACATAACTGAATTTATAATTTTTTTATTGTATTTAATTAAATCTTTGTATTATTATTTGATTATAACTACAAATTTAATATGAATAAAAAATACCGATTTGATTAAGGTTTTAGTTAATTATTCTATGTATGCTGTCATCCATGTGAACAAAACCTAGACACTTTAATCCTTCTTATTTCAAATTATTGTATCACAAATCCGATTTTAGAATTTTATTAAATTTTAACTCTTTTTCTTTTTTTGTCAAATATTGAATCTTATTAAATATTAAAATGAAATTTATTAAGTTTTGAAAAGGATCATAGTCAAATTTTTAGTTAAGAGAACATTTGTGTTCTAAAACATTTATGTAATATTAGATATAAATTTTTTTAACAGTTGACTAAAAGTGTTAACAATCAAAATAATTAAAAGATCAAAAACATCATTTCGAAACAAAAAAAAATCAAAATATCTTTTAAAATATTTTGAGAGAATTTTTTAATTTCACCTTGTATATATATATATATATATATATATATATATTTCTTTTGCCATTTTATCACAAGTGTTCATGAGTCAATTTCAATTTACACTTTTAAAAATTAAACCAAGTTTAGATTTGATTTAACCACGTTCCCTCATTTAGACCACTTTAAAATAAAATTATTATTGTAATATTAAAATAATATTTTTATCATATGTTTTAAAATTAAATTAAATAAATATTTTATTATAATAATATTTGTTAACAAACCCGGTATAAGTCTAAAATATCCTGCCCAAGACCCAGCCCAAATTAATCAAGCCGTGTCGAGGCAAGGGAGACATGACAGCTTTATTTATTTTCTAAAAGGGCCGAAGGAAGGGAGGAATTGTCAAACTTGAGTTTTACATCACTCTACTCCCTAAAGTGTGAATTCAATTTTTGTGCTTATTTAAGCAATTGTTAAAACCAACTTGACTTCAATTATTAAAAGAATTATAATAAATAATAATATGACATATTAATATAATATGATAAAATAATTATATGATATATGATAAATAATTATTTAATTAATGATAAATAATTAATTATTAATTATAAAATTTTATTTAATTTAAAATAAAAATATAAAAATTTGAAAATATTAATTTTTTTTTTAAAAAAAAACCCCTAACCATCAACAAATTTGGAGGTTTATACGTAGTTTAATTCACATTCATCCGTTTGCAAGTAAATAGAGGGCAGGGAAAAGAAAGTGAGGATTGTATTTCGTCACTAGGCTGGAAGAACCAAAGGCCCAAAAGCAAAACAAAAATTAGTCACAAGAAAAAGATTCACTGATTTAAGAGGTCAAATTTTGGGTGCCCAGGGGTCTGATGCTCTGTTTCATTCACATTATAAAAATGTTCATCATCTTTTGATTTAATTATTGTATTTGTCATGCACCCAATCTCCAGCATTTAATCAATTATTGATGTGAAAAGCTAAGTTCGAAATTTGGAATCTCTTTTTCGCAGTTGTTTTTGTGATTGTGAGTGATCAGATAATGTTCTTTCGACCTCTAAAAACTAGCTTTGAATAGCATAACCCTGCCCCTGTAATCAATTCCTAGATTCAGAAACCAAATGGGTTTAAGTAAAGTTCAACTCTAAAACTGAAGAGGCCCAATCCCTTTTCACATTGCAAGTAGAACAGATTCTCAGATGTCAGAGCCCAGAGGCAAGCCCAATGATTGCCTTGCTGTTCAGTGAAAGATAGGTAACACAATTAAGTGTATTAAAAAGTCATTAGGAGTGATTGCATTGCTGTGTTCCATGAGTTAGCAGACAAACTTCTAGCCCTTGTTTTTTTCCATCGTTGTTGATCTTAACAGGCAAGGGAGCAGACCCTGGATTGGAAGCATATTTTAGGCTATTTCAAATTCCCATGTCTTGTATATCCAATGGCATGTGTCAGAGTTTCACTGCCATGTTTAAGCAGTTTCTGTTGGGGTGTCATGGGGCTCAACATCTCTTTGAGGAAACTTGCAAATTCTACCAGCTTTTTGCTTTATTGATAGAATTCAGTCTCAGAGACAAAGTTCAGTTGCAAAATTACCAACCTGGCCTGTTCTTTCCTGAGCCTGCAAGTTAGTTATCAGCTTCTCATGGCAAGCAATTCCCACCTTCGTTATGCCTGAGGAACTCGAGGGACAGAACCTATATTACTCTGACCTTTCATTTTTGTTGGAATTTTAATGTTTGATACAATTTCTTGTATAATAAATTTATACCAATTCATGATATATTATAATAAAAATTTAAAACACAAAATTATAATGAATTCTTGATAAATGATTTGATTACTTATATGTGACAATAAAATTAATATTAACCAACACTAAAAAAAATTTCGACTAAATTAACTATTAAAATTCAATTCACTCAGATGTCCTTTTGTATTTTTCTATGTAATCATTCAATAGGTGAAATCTTAATATTATTATAGATGAGAGAGGAGAGTTAGCTATACAAATTCCTAAGCTCAATCTTTATAAGATTTAAGATTTTTCACACAAATTTATATTTTTAAGTCCGCATATAATATTAGATTCTAACTAATCTTATTAAATTATATTATGAATTAATGTCATCTCTTTATCAAAATCAAATTATCTTAATCTGATTTTAATCAAATATAAAAATATAAATAACATAAATCCACATTTTGATTTTATAAAAAATCTAACAATCTTCCACTTGAATTACAATATTTATATTCAACAATACCACCATAAAATTTGTTCTCTAATTATTTGAAAAATATTAAAAAAAATTTAACCATACTCGTATTAATCACACATTTATATCTGACACTCATTCTAATTCGAAACTCCTTATTATAAAATTTTCATATATTTCAAGTCCATTTTCCAGGCAATGGATTACAAGATTTTGAAAGCTATAAAATAGTAGAACTAGGATTTTGAAGAATCTTTGAGTTACAAGTTGGCTACCAACAGGAACTTTAATGGTCGAAATTTACAAATGAATATTTTAACAGAGACCTTGACTGGGCACATTCAGGGGACCAAAGCACACAGCAGCAGCCAGACTCTCAAAGTCTCAACGCTGTAATGATGATGGTGTCTAAAATAAAATTGTACATTCAAGAAACGGAAATATTTTAAACCCCCTCTTTTTTCTGGAGTCATCCGTTTCCCGTTAGGGTCGTTATCAAATTACATATGGTGGGCCATTATATACAGAGAATTCAATTATTAATTTGATTTTTTGATATTTTGGGTAAGGTATCACAGTTTATGAATGACCTTGAGCAGGGGAATTGGTGACCTGCCAAAAAGATTGTGATCTCAAATATTACTTGTATTTTGTCAAAAGAAAATGAAGAAAAGCAGAAACTGAGGAAAGAAAAAAGCAGGAAAGCAAACCATGGGAAGAAGATTTAATATTTAATTGCAGGGATTTTATATGGGGTGTCTGCAGCCTCCAATTTGTGGAACAGGCCATGTTATGAAGATGGGCTCAAAGAGTAGTGGAGAGCACGTGGAAGCCATATATAAAAAAATACTGCTCTAATTTCAACTTTATTTGACTGGCTTAGACTCGCGATTTGATCCAAGAACATACCATTGAAAATGGCATAAAATCATTAAGGTTTCATAGTTTCCTGGTACTCGAAAATGGGGAATTTAATTGTCAATTGACTGATGCTGAGAGTTGATCCCTTTGGCGCCTCAATATCCTTGATTTGTCCCTTAGCCTCTCCTTTATTTTTGATCATTTTCTCACTTCTCAAACTCATCTAGAAAATCTTCCTTTCATCAGATATTTGCCCTTTTTTGACTTTGTCCTCCAATTTGTCCATATTTGAATGATTGAATAACCTCTATACTCCGAGAGAATTGCCCCAGGCTGACAGAACTGAACCAGTACAAAACCTAAAAAAGTGAATAGAGTAAAGAGTTTATATTGCTTAGAGTACTTCTCTTTTTTGGTTAAATAAGAATTTGCATTAACTAAAACAGAGACAGCTACAAAGTTCCCACATCTTGGTACAAAGAACCGCACAAACAAAGGCTGGTTCATCATGGGACAAGTTAAATTCTGAAGCAGCACCTGTTCTAGCCAGTGCATATGCTGCGCTATTGGCTTCCCTGGTGATAATATTAAGTCGACCCTCTTGAGAAGGTTCCTGCAATCACCAACAAATTGGGTTCAAGAATCTGTTTTTTTAAAAGAGTCATTCATAAACAATGGTTTTAACAGGCAGTGCCTCTAATTCCAACTCTAGTGAGGTGAGGTGATACCCAATTGTCTACCAAGATCAATCTCAGTAGAAGGGAATTGTAATCAACAAACAATTAATCTGGTACGTGCACTGCATGGGAGTACAATCTGAAACCCACCAAACTTAGGGTATTTTTGTCACGAAAGTACAAACTCTTGATAATAATACGAATAAAATAAATAGAAAAAATAAACAACAAAATAACAAAATAATATAAAAAAAAATTTAAAAAAACAGCAAAGCGGTTCACTTTAGCATTGTCTTTCTCTCTCTCCATCAATGGTGTTTTGGGTGGAGCTTTACGCAAGCCCATCATGCCCGTCTAAAGATTCTCTCTATTTTTCCCCTCTCTTCCATCTCCCTTTGTTTCCCATCTCTGTCTTTGGGTGAGAAACGAAAGGAAATACAGAA
>NW_018397263.1:2284900-2288902 GCF_002168275.2 Theobroma umbraticum | reverse complement strand
CTTATTGGCCCAAAACACTTTTTGGTGATTTGTTCAACGTAGCCTTTCTGCTGAGACGGGCCCTGAAAGGGTGAAGTTTGGACCTGGGACAGAAAAACTATTACTCGTTTCTTCCAAAAGCATTTGGGTTAAAGGTATGTGCTCTTAGGTGCATGTTAGACAATGTCCACATCCCAGAATGCCATGGAAGAAGTCCCAGATTGGCAGACTGGCAAATTGGCTGCGCTGGTGGCACTTTTCCATGCTAGTAGCAGCTACGTTTACTTCCCTCAAGTTGTTTTCCATTTAGATTTGAGACAATAATCAATGAGAGAATTGCTAAGAACAATAGGGAAAAGGTTGCTGATTGTCTTAACTTTATTAGTTGTCAATTTGCAAAAGGTGTTTCCTTCTCTAATGGTAAACCAAGCAGACATGCTTACTTTCAGTGGCCTTAACGATTTCAAGTGCTCCTCTCTTTAATTAGATAAGTAATAATCAAATCCCTCCCACCCAAGGAAAATTTTGTGATAATTAATCTACGAATTAATTCCCTCTAGGAATAAAATATGTTCGTATTACTTTTGAAAATGCTGGCAGCCTTGCACCTTATTTCAAAAACCTTAAATCCATATGATTGTGAAGAATTGCTGCTTGTATGCTGGCTGCTCTTCAGTCAAACCCATAGTGCCCCCTGGTAGATGGGAACTCATTTTCGTTCACACATGGTGGCTACTCATCCGCCATTTCCTATGTCTGGGACCTAACTAAAGGAATATTTGTGGCTGCCATTGTCCTTTGAACAAACATTATGGTGTGTTTTATCTAAAAACAAAGACAATTTTTCTGGATTGTGTTTGATAAGGTTATCCATCATTACCGAAAATGATATGTTATTTTGGCACTCCCTTCTTATCTTGATAGATACTCCATTATTGCAAGTGAAGTTTAAAGGAACGTTAATGGAAACCTGCATGTTCTCAACTAAAAAAACAGGAGCAGGGAAAACAACAATGTAATATTAAGGCTAATGTCAGTAGTTAAAAAAAACAACTTCAAAGATTAAGATTGGCCTACATGAATAAATCATGAGCCTTTAACTTGGGACCGACAACTTGGCTCTAGGAAAGGTGCGGTTAGAATCTGATTCGGCTACAGTCTAGTTAAAGTTGCTTACATATGTTTCTAGGCAGTAGGCACCATGTCCATTGTCCACTGCCAAAAATAAAAGAAATATTGGATGGCATTTCCATTGAGGCTTTGGACCTGAGATTATTACATATACAACATATATACCTTTGATGACTCAACTAAGGAAACAAAGGGCTAACTTTCCTTTTGGTTTTTAATAATTTGTTAGTGTTTCATGACATAGCCTACTGAATAGAGAGCAAAGAAAATTCTTCGCATTTGAACATGGGGACATTAATTCTCTGCTGCATACTATCACCAAACTCTTTGTAAGCTGGAAGCAACCCAGAAGTTGCAATGCCAACCTCTCTTTGTCAGGAAAAAGATCGGGAGGAGCTATTAATCCCCCCAAATATTAACTAGTACACAACTTGTGTATTTCATGCAGCATATACAAATAAAATAAAATGCTACAAATTGTCGACAATGAAATTTAATGTCTCTTGCAAGTTGACTTTCCTGGGTGCAAATTGTAAATACATAGCACCTAACCCTAAAAAAAAAAAGAGTTTATAAAGCTTTTTCTCACAATTAGGGTTTATTTAGGTCAACTGCCTTGTGCAGGCTAGCCTCACACACATCTCACTACACATCATCCTTTTTCTTTGTATTTAAAATTCATAGAGGTCGCTGTTCAAAGCTCACCCAAAAACAACCATTGGTGTCCGTTAGTTAGGGTTAAAGATTTTATTAATTTTTTTAATCAGAAGAATTCCTGATAAACAAAGCATGGTAATGGATATATATATATGAATTAATTAATTAGTCATTAAAGAAAAAATTATGAATATCTTATTATCCTATCCATCTTCCTCGCCTTCAAGCTAAGTTTGCTGGCCGCGAAACAAATTAAGAAATGGTTTCGTCCTGATCATTTCCATTGAAAATGACGAGTGAACAGAAAGAAATTGGCAGGTCATGACGAGAAGAAAACACAATTAATTCTTATTTGGGAAAGGAGTTGTTTTGAAGATTGATTTCTAGCCGTCAGAAGCCAGCCAGCCAGCCATGGGATAACTCTTCGAGCAGAAATCTGTCTCATTGCTTATCCAAATATATCAGATAATCCAAGGCCAATTCTGAGATTGTTTGGTATTCTTACTAGTTACTACTATAAGGGTCAATACAACACTCTTCAAGGTTTGTTCCATTATTATTTTATATTAATATTTTTTGTATTAAATGCTGTAATTGACATTCAAAAAGTGTCTCGACAGCACACTCGCATACAAAACTTATAACATTTTGTTGTTTTACTGTTGTTCACAATCTATACCAACTTGCACCACTTGATCATCACTCTGTTTATTTGTAATGGAATATAATAATAAGAAAAAAAGAGCACATTGATTAGGGCATGAAAGCTTGAAAGTTACATGTTACATATTTTCTTTGTTTGAAGATGAGGTCTGGAAGTGGAGCTCGAGAGGGGACAGGACAGCTCAAATGCCACTGTCCAATAGAAACTGTATACGAATTGAGGGGAGAAGAAAACAACTGAAATGTAAAGAATGGAAAATCTCAGCTGCATATATATGATATTTTATGGACATGTCATTCTCCCTTTCTGAGTTGTTAGCTGCAAAACACTTGGTAGAAGAAGAGCATCCAACAATTGTAGTACGTTTCAATGATGAGTACTGAAGAATCGAAACGTTTTAATTTCCATTGTTTTATAGTTGGTACTGTTTTATGGGAGAAACAATGGGGAATCAAATAAGCAAAAAGAATTATAAAATCAATACTGAAATATATAGTTAAGACAAGAAGACAAGAATGAAGGTTATGACTATGCAATTAAGTCGTTTATGACAATAGATTCGAATCAACATTTTTATAATCATTGTCAATTTATTAATACGACTTATGCTTTCAAAAACAAAAAGCAAAGGAATGAAGGTTCATTGGAGTGTGTAGTTGCAAATTTCAATTCCAATACACCAACAATGCAAGAGAAACCCAAGTCAAAGTCTCCTTCTTCCACTCTCATTCAGCCCCTTTTACCACCTTGGGGAGATAAGGATCACCTCTCATTCATGACTAATATTTGTTGTTTTACACGTGAGATAATCAGCATATAAAATACTTACCATTTCTAAATATAAATTGAGCAAAGAACAAATCATCCAAAAGCATATTAATAGTTGTACTATTTTTATTAAAATTTACCATTAATGTATACTCTATGCTAACAATTTTGCACCCAAAGTCAACATTACTACTAACTAATTAATGATCAGTGGTGATTTTGAGCTCTTGTTAAAATAATAATTTAAAAAAATTATAATACTATAACAAAAATTAGTGTAAAACAAATTTTTTTTTACAACTTTTACTATTTTTCATGCCTCTATATGATCAAATTCAGTAAGATATAAAGATTACATAATGTAGAATAATTCCTTATACTTTATTGAAATTATTTTTGTATTAAAATGGACTTAATTCTTGAATTAGAGTACCTTTAAGTCCCAATGTCTCCACTAACATATTCTTTTTTATGCTCCACTAATATATTAAGTGCCATAATAAGAAGGTTTACACTCAATTAAGTCAAGAATTAAATCAACACTTCTTTGATGAAGGAATTTAACATTTTAAACAGTCATTGGCAACATGGGGGATGAAATTATTTTCCATGTGGCACAAAAACCCTGTGACAAACCCACCACTCACACCAAACCTTGTAGCCAACTTTGGTACTTTGCTCTTCCATCATCAAAGGGTGGGCCACATCAGCAAATTTTGATTTTGATTTTTAAGTTTTTTTAATCTAAAAATTTTCATTTTTTTCTTTAAAGAAGTATTAAACCTCTGCCCTCTCTTTCCCCC
>NW_018397263.1:2276037-2284800 GCF_002168275.2 Theobroma umbraticum | reverse complement strand
AAGTGAGGTTAAGACTATTTTCTAGATCATGGTATTTTCCATTTGGAAGCTCTAGATAAGCATCACAGATTACTATCATTAGAGCCTTCTATTACAGTTAATACTAATAGAAATAAATATGCATCAAAGTTTATTTCCAAGGTATTCCCTTTTCCTTTTTTTCCTTTCTAATAGAATAAACAGCAAATTCTTATGTCTCAACCAAATCATCGAATGATCTGCCCAAATTTCAGGACAAACTTGTCCAAGTTCAGTCACCTAGAACTCATGAAGCTATGTGCATGAAGCTATCCGCATTTCAAAATCAGTTTTTGGATGATCCAACAAAAATCACATGGTAATGGTGAGGATGCATCACCAATAATAAATAATCACTCAAATGCACCTCTAAGAAATACAAATCTTAAAGGAGCAACTTCATGTTATTCCTGTCAGTGTCAATATATTCTAGGAATAGCCGTTTGTACTTACAATGGAGGTTCTTTCTTCCTCCAGACCTCTTTGTGCTGTCAATGGCATTTTTGTCCTTGAATATACAATGGATTCAGTTGGCTAATCTCATTGCAATTCAATCATGTCCACACGGATGTACTTCGAGAAAACCAACCGGATAAAGAGAGATGAACGGCCACACTAGCAAATAGAAATGCAACTCCAGCAGAAAAAAAAAAGAGCTTTGTTTTGCCTTGCATCTTTTCATGATGGTCTGGTCATTGTTTGTAGCTAGAACTTCCAACCTTGCTGGAAAGCAATGCCTTATCCTTTGAACTGGTACTTAACACAGTTTCACTGTTGCTTGATTGGCTGTCTGCAACTCCGGGTCTCATCCAGATTTTTATGTGTCCCTCTCGACAAACAGTAAGTACCGATTCCTGGGTAAAAATTAAGCCCGAGAGAGGTTCAGTGTGAACACGATGAGCAACCAGTGGTGAGATTTTTGGAATATCTCGAATGCTAGGGGCAGCTTGCAGGGTACCCAATGGGCATACATTGTCCCAGTGGGAAGATTGGCTACCGGTACTGTAAGTGGGAGACCCACCAGGAGGGCCTCTACGCAATGGCACTACAATTTCATCCATTTCCAGGTCCCACAATAACAATTGTGTGTCCTACACATAAGGCAATAGTGAGATGTGAAGATATTGCAGGTGCTGCAAGGGAGCATAGTGTTTAAAACAAAAAGGAATAATATAGATTATAGGATATGGTACACATAAAGCTTCATCAAGTTTATTCTCCACCTGATTCAAGTCTAATATATTAATGCTTAAAACCTTCAGCCATTCATCCCACTTCAACAGGAAAGATCGAATTACTTGCTGATTGTCCAAACAGAAAAAGAAAATATCTAAAGAAACCTTTTCTTTTGGTGTGTGTGTGTGTGTAGGTTGCATGGTTGGGGCTATGTAAATGAGGGTTTTTTCATTCTCCCTTTTTTTCTCCCTTTTCCCACATGTAAAAGGAAACAGTAAAGGCAGAAGATAAAAATAACTAGCTTTATAACTATGTTCCTTGACCACAAAATGTTTTGGTATGACAGAATGACATTCCACAAATATGAAAGCCATCCATTCATCAAGAATATTCTCGAAATACCCCTGATTCTTTGCCAATATGTTCGGGCTTTCATCATCAGTCTCCACTTTTCTCCATTTGTATGCTAACTGAAAATGATATTCTTCATATTAGCTGTTCAAGATGCTATTTAAACAAACACCTAAAGTAAGTAACCTATAATGTATAGTAACTGATACAGACCTATAGTTTCATACAGTTAGAAATTTCCTATAATCTATACTCAATCCACGTGCTACTATATCACCAGTAATCCTTCCTGGAAACAGCCAACTGGTGCATAGGTAGACAAAGGAGGCAAGTGCTAGCTCTAGAAATGTTGCTTCAACAACATATACGTAAGTGCGAGGCATCTATAACTTGCAGAAGCTAGGCATTTTTGGAACATAACAGTTGAATCCACATGAACACAATCAAGAAACAATCAAAACAAAACCATGGGAAAACACAGCATCGAGATCGGAATTACAATAATTAGGACAGTCATTATTTGGACCAGACTAACAACATCTATATACCTGACCAACAGAACCAAACCGGTACATCACAGTCTCCCCTGTGCCATCAGAATTAGGTGATGACCAATACGAATCAAACGCCACTCCACTAACCTGCCAGCACCATTTAGAAAGAAATGAGTACAGAGCCACCATCACACACAACAAATACACAGGAGCCTCCGTCATAAGATAAGAATCTCACCCATGAGTTGTGCCCCTCACCCCATGCGACGACCTTCCGATCTTCCATACTCCAAACTTGAACCAAGTCATCTTCACCTCCAGTCAGAATATATTTCCCATCCATACTGTTCAGTGGACGTTGTTGTCAATAACAAAATTTGTTTTCTCAAAAAGAAATAAGTTGGATATTATATAAAAGAATGGAATGTGACAAATTGATACTCTAGATAGCACAAGCTTAAAAAGTTTAAGAAAAAGAGCACCTCCAAGCACAGCATAGTAGAGCACCATAATAACTTTTGCCACCACATACGAGCTGTTCTTTTGAATAGTCAAAAACTCGCAGATAACCTGCGCTCAGCATATGAAAAAGAGAAAAAAACTTAAGTTCCAACAAAGTAGACATAAAAAATCCATAAAATGCAAATTATTTCAATTTGACTTGGTACCATCTCTTCCAACAGTTGCTAAGTACAACCCATCAAAGGAGAAAGCAATGCTATTAATTGAACCTTGACAAACATGCCATCTTGCAATGGGGTTACTCTGCAAGCAAATAGTGGCAAGTCAACAAACAAACAATACGCGGAAAGATGGGAGTAAAAAGTATATGGCTTCCTCAATGATGCCAAACAACAGTCAGACTAATACCAATTATGGTGCTAAGATAGGTCCTATCTTGCCACTTATCAAGACTAACATGGCATAACTGTAACAAAGAAAAAATACATATACATGCCCACAGGCAAGCACAAGACTAAATTATTTCTTTTTCTCATCCACATAACACATTGCCTGCTTCTAAATGTGTTTAGTTTGAGTATGAATGATTAATGTGGGTTCCTATTAGAACTACTTGCAGCTCACCAAGATATGTGGCTGTCAATTCACATTTTGACAATCTAGATCATGCACACCTCAGCAACACATGCATCATCTAAATTTAAACAGAATGTTGTCTGGCTAGAACTTAGAAGTGCATATAGTGAATAATAAGCCATAAGCAATGTAGCACCTACCATACAATATGCAGAATGATTAGCGTACTCTGGCTTTAGATAATAGTTCTAAAATAAAGACTACCAATTTTCAGGAAGCATACACAAACAAGAAAGTCTAAAATAGTTTTCTAAAATAAACAATGACCAGTACCTTACTGTAACGTGCATGCGCAACAGAAAATTGAGTTTGGTCTTTGATAACAGAGAATGAAGAATCACCAGCACCATCCTTGTTCTAGAGGGGAAAAGAACAATAGAGAAGAAAAAATAAAAAACTTAAAAAACAACTTACTGCATACAACATCATGAAATTTGTAAGCTGTACCCCCAGAGTGAAAAAAGCCTTCTGTAATCATTGAAACTTGCCTTTTCATACACGTACATATTTCCATCAGCATGAGCAACCACAAAAGCACCATCCCCTCCAGGAACCCATGTGATACTAGTACAGCGACTGCTGGAAACAAAAAGCATCATAGTAAACATCAATTCAAGATAAAAACTATTAGTCACAAAAGTCAGTTGCCTCCTTTATCATCCCGAGGGGAAGCCCAAGAGCAAACCAATTTTTAAAAATAGCAGCAGAAGACCAATTACAAGTCAAATTTAGCTAACGAGGTTCACAACCAACTCAGTTGCTGACTTTATGTGGGTAGCATTGATACCTTACAAGTACAGCTCAAATATTGAAGATCAAAGAGAGAACAAAGGAAGCACTCTACAGCAAGGTCTCAAGGTGGATGGAAAATTAAATTTATGAGTGACTGAAAAGGCAACATTGCCCCTGTAAAACAACAAAAATAAATTCCAGAAAAAGATATTTTCATGGTAATTAAATGGCACAAGCTATACATGCACCATTTGAAAGAAAAAGTAAGCCATATGATGTCATAGAAAACTATCTTGCTCCAAGCCATAGGGTATTACAATCTATCCTCACACCATCCTAGAAGCAGAACGCATAAAGCAGAAAGGCGTAAAACGAAACATCTTGGACGTGGAAATTTAAAAAAGAAAACTCTAATGGTGAAGATAGGTCGAAAGAGTCAAACTTCTAGAAAGTCAGAAAATGTATAAAGGATGTATTAATCTAAATCTTGCCTGTTATTGACAGAGCCATCTTTATTGTAATGCTGTGCCCCAACAAGCTTCTTTCCAACGTCCTGTAACTGCTGTCTCAATGACACCGTGTAAACTACAATAAAACACACAGAACACATAAATTTGCAGCGTTTAAACCTTGGAACTAAAACTGCCAATTAAAACAAGCTAAAAAGGATTACCATCACCAGAATTCAACCCGATAAGCAAATCATGCCCATCCTTGGCCTCCTGATCAAATGCATGGCAGACAGGGTTCGAATTACTGAAATGGATAGACTTTATTGGATCCTACATTAAACACCAAGATTCTTAAAATACCACCATGGATAACCCTTCCCATTCATCAAAAACCTTAACAAAAATTGCTAAATTACCTTATCTTGAGAATTCAAATCACTTATAAAAATAGTATCACCGACATTGAAGATTAAATATGTTCCTTTCCCATCAAAATTTGTATTAGTCATTGAATTACTTGAACTCGAAGCACCCAATGACCCCATCCTACTAGTACTACTAACACTTTTACCCCCACCATTCCCTCCAACAAAGCCAAGTGCACGGCTCCCATTCCCAGATCCTAGCCACCTCGCTGCTGCTGATCTTACCCCACTGCTAGCACTGAAGCTGGATGATGGAGCTGTCGGAGTTGACGGAGCTGGCTTGTCCTTCAGATGCGCTAGGGTAACCTGACAACAATCTTAATCAAATATAATCCTAGAAAACCAATACTGAAACATAAGTATAACATGAAAAATATTGAAAATTGACTTTATAAATATGGGCATTGATTTAAAGTATTTAAAATTCAATATTTTAACAATGCTCTATAACATTGATGATACAAAATAACCTAATAAATTCGGTGCTTCAAACTAATGGGTATTAGTTAAAACCCCTATACTTACTAATAAATTGGAAATGCTCTCATTATATAATTATAAAATTTAAGTATCAAAAACTCCAAAAAGAAATCTCATACTACAAAAAAGACCAATTTAAAGTTATATCAAAAGGTGAGTCTTGATCAAAACCCCGAAGGAAAGGCCAAAAAATAAGATTTTTGTCAATAATTTAAGAAAATGGGCACTCGAAAGAAAATTAAAATAAAAACCCTAGAAATTTGAGGTTACCTGAGTAACAGTTTTGCCATGAGCATAGTGAAGAAGGCCAGAAGGGTGAGTCTTTTCATAGTGAAGCTTATACCGACCTTCCGGGGTCTTAAAATAAGTCTTCAAACCCGGCGATTGAGCGTTCGCCGATGAGGATGATGTCGAAATCATACCGTTTGCTGTGTTGATCATGGCGTCTCTTGTCAAACACCCGAGAACATCTGATCATGACACTCTAGGGTTTCTTTTTTTCTTCTTCCTTTTCTTCTCAATTTTGAATTTTTCTTAATTCCCAAGACAGAAGCAATAAAACCCAACAACAAAAAACAAAAAGAAGCAAACAAGCCTTTCCTTTCTTGTTCTTCAATGGTTACGGGGATCACAGAAGGAAGGTGAGAGAAAGGGGAGGGATCCTATGTGGTTGCGGCTTATGAGAAGTTTTTTCAGTTTTTAATGGCCTGCCTGTAATCTGGGTTTTGTTTTTTCCTTTTTATTTCGATTTTGATTTTTGATGAAGGGAAGAGGTTTGACTTTTGGGGGAGATTCGGGAAAGTCAACGAAATGGACGGTGGAGATGAGGTGCGAGGCTTGAAGAAAGTGTCTTCCTGACTTTGAAGTTATAAACTGATAGAGGCTGGGGAGAAGTGAACGAAGAGAAAATGGGGGAACTTCCTTCTGTTTGTGTGAGTTTGAGATTTGGTATTTATAGTCTGATTTTCAGCTCCAAATGCCTCTGGGGCCTTCAAACCTTAATCTCGCTAATTACACTATGCCTTCAGCTCTTTTTTTAAAATTTTTTTAATGATATTTTTATAAATATTTTGTGAAAAAGGAAAGATTCAAAAGTACATATAAAGGCCATGTTAAGGATATCCTGGTCAAGTTCATTGTGGGCATTGAGGGAATGAAATAGGCCTTTGGGCTTGCCAAATTAGCCACTCTCAAGTACTTGGAAAATAGTTGTGCTTAATTCAAGATCAATTATCTGACATGAATTTAAGTGAGTTTTTATTTAAGTTAATCATATCGATATAGTTAATACACGAATAAATAATATCTTAATTATATTAAATTTATTTAATTTATTTAAAATATGATTAATTAATTATATTATCATGTAATTTTATAATTTATGACTTATTTATTATCTAATTATTTAACAAGTTTACGTGTTGGGTAAATACAGTTAAATATATAGTTAAAATCTATTTATTGATTATTGAAATTAAATTTTATTATTTTTAATAAATATTAAGATATTTATATTTCTTGATTGTAAATTTTTATAATTCTTAATTATACTTTACTTTAATCATTTTAATTGTATTAATGGTTTAAAATGTGATAAATTATATATATTTAATCATGTTAATTAGATAAATAAATTGTATTGTATTGTATAAAATTTAACTTGACATGTTTAATAAATATGTTAACCAAGTCATGGCATATTACATGTTTACTAAACATATCCATATACATGTCTAGAATCCTAACACAATTAATTAATCATTTGATATTCGTGTTTACTTATATAGTTATTAATATCTTATGTTTACGCGACACCATTAAACACAAAAATACAAATTACTAAACTATTTAATTGGGATTTCATTTAGATAACTGTTATTGAACTAAGATACAAGACATTGTGGGAAAAAAAAATCTCCTTGAATAATGATAAACCAAGAAAGAAAAATGAAGGCTCTTATTTAACAAATGAGATGTAAAGGACAGAAAAAAAAAATACTAGTTCTTCAGACAAATTAAGTAAGACAAATTTTCATTTATTTATTTATTTTGTAAAAAATAAAAAAGAGTTTATCAAAAGTGGGAGTGACAATTGTTCATCACATGGGTTGGGCTCATCACCATAACCAGGTTAAAAGGCCCAGTCCAACCACAAAATGTGCTTTCGGGGTTAGGTTTGCTATAGTGCTATCTCGATCCATTGGGCCGATCAAAGGCCCATAGCATTCCAATTAATTGTTTCGTGATGGAGTCCGACTGAGCTTCTCTGTGTAAATGTAATAAAAAACAAAAATTGTTAGGGTTTTGGTCTAGCATACAGGAAGTGTTATCGAAATTTTTTTTATGGATTTTGTAACATATATCATTTGATCGAGTATTTAAAAAAATTAATTTTAAATATGGATGAAAATGAGTTCTTGATCATTTCAGTAACCCAACTTTGAATAGCTAAAACTTTATTTTTTTGTGATATTCTTGGTTGAATTTTTTGTTTTTTTTTTTACGATACGAAATGTGATTTAAATTTTTTTTTTTGTGTTTCTTTGTTTCAAGTTTTGAATGTGATTTGTCCAATGTTTGTTTAATTTTTTTATAAAAGAATTAATTTAATTTCAGAATAAATATGTTTATAACATAAGATTATCCAATTTTGTCTTTTTAATCATTATTATTGATAATTTTGAGTTGTTGTACTATTTTTTTTTAATCTTCTTATTTTTCAGATTTTAATATTTTTAGATATTTGGAGATTAGATTTGGCAAGAGATTCTGTTAGCAAGAAGTGAATATTTCATATTTGGCATTGGGTTTAATAGATTTGTTAGGTAGACCAAATTTTGCATCTTTCCATAATTTTTAATTTTTTAAGATCGGAGATATTTTGAGACTTTGATTTTGGATTTAGCATAGTATTTATAACCTTACATGCTTTATGAAATTCGTTTCATAAATATAAAGTATTACTATATCTTAAATTTTTAAATTTGAGACTGACAAACTTATAGTGTTTTTTTCTTTTTTTGATAATAGACAAATTTGTTTTAAAAATTGAATAATTCTTATGAAATATACATATATAATAAACAATTAAAGTTTTTAACAAAATTAATATATACTTTGAGGTTTTAATATCTAAAATTTTAATAATTGGTCACATAAATTTCCACATGATAAAATTTGGACAAACCCCACAAAAAATATCATACAATCTCCAAAGTAGTACAATAAGATCAAATTCCTTTGTATATGCCAGAGTCTCATAGGCCATGATTTGCGCCAAAAGACCCTTTCCATTTCCTCCCCTGTTCCCTGGAAGGGCACTTGCCATGGTATCGTTTGTTAGAACAAACCAGAAATGATTGAAGTTTCATAATAATCAATCAAAGCGACAATGCATGCAAGAAAGAAAACAAGATTGTTTTTCTCTACTTTTTCTGTGTTCATTTACAATTATGCATGTATTTGACATAAGCAACAGCGTCGAAATTATAGCAGTAGTTCAACCCTAAGAAGGTAGAATCTGGACCACCGCAATGA
>NW_018397263.1:2270223-2275937 GCF_002168275.2 Theobroma umbraticum | reverse complement strand
ACTTAATGCGATTCCTCCAAAAATAAAAACAAAAAAAGTTTCAAAAACATAAAGAGAAAATTTAAAATAATAATAATAAAAAAAAAGCTCACTAACCGAAAGCAGAAACGAGAGGCTGGAGAAGCAGAAACTGGCAAACCAATGCAAAGTTGAGTAGTAAAATCGTGTAGACCAATCCTCTCCAAGCCATGGAATTCAAGGCCCAACTCAAACTCAAAGTATTCAACATTGTTCTTCCTCTCTATCTATTAATCTACAGATTTAGATTTACATAGGATTTTTTTTTTTGTCTGTGTGCATATGTATATATATTATTACTTCTGCTTATTTGATTTTGATTCCGAACACTCCAAATTTAAGTTGGTGAAACCAAAATCATAAAGGAAACGTTTTGCAGTTCATATAAATTTGTTGCATACAGTCTTTGGGATTTGGAAGAAGTGTTCCCGAGGATTTGCATGTCATTACACGTTGTTTAGGCCAATGGCTGGAATACACGTGGATTTGATGGTCCGGCCAAGTGCGCACCGGTGGAACTCTTAACTTAGTAGGAGATTGACATGTCATACCGTACTCTTCCCGTGGACTTTGGGCTGGCCCAATAACATATTTGGGCCTTAAAAAAACGCTTTTTTACCAGAAAACCAGACATAGCCCAAAGAATTGTAGCATGTCGGATGGACTTTAATTTATGAACAAATAATTGTAACAATTTGTTCAAAGGGATGGTAGTTTATGGGCATTTACATGCCATTTGATTTCAATAATGTCACTCATAAGCTTTTATCCAATTAGACCTTTGAAAACTTTCATGTTTCCTTAAATAATCACTCATAGTATATATGAAATGAAATTATTATCATTGTAGTTCTTTTTTTTTTAATTTCTCTATGCATACGATGATATATAAAACAATTATTTACGGACTGTTATTTTACACATTAACGATAGGGTTTTTAACTTCATACAATTGTCATGTGTTCATTTAATAATTAAATAATTTATTTAAATTTGTTACAAACGTAAAAACTCGTAACGTTGATAAATTGATAATAATCCATCATTTAATTACTTAATAGAAAGAATCGATTGAAGTTGTAAGAGGAAACAAGAATTTTTAATAGTCTATGAGAAATATATATAAAGGATGACTTGCGAGAAGGCATATATATATAAGATGCATAGAGTAGGAAATAGGAAAGTTTTTAACTTTATTTAATTGGCTAGACAACTTAATCCATTCCAACTTGTTATTGTGGAACCTCAATCGGTTGTACTAATAAATATTGCTAGGGAAATAGGGGATGATGATATGTGAAAAGCTTAACACATGAAAAATATAGAGTGGAAATGGTTGATGGTGGTCCAAAATCATAAAAATCTAAATTAGGTGAGCAAATTAGGTCCTTTCTCGGTTTCTCCTTTCCACATAAACCCTAATTAATTAGAACTCTATATAATTTTCGTAGCTTGGTGCCTTGTTGGGCAAATGACACAACTCTAAAGCAAAAGCCCTCGCTTCTATAGGAGTAGAATTTATTGACACTTCGAATTTATTGACCCATTAACTCTAAGTTCACTTTATAAGTAATAACTAATTTGAATGTACAACTTATCTTAAGCTAAAAACTTGGTTTGAAGCTTGTGTAACATGCTGTGAAAAGTGATGGGTATTGTTTTAATATTCCAAATATGAAACTAGTTCAAAACTTCATAGACATAGGCTGACGGTCTCAAAAAGCTGGTCTTGAACAAGTACCAATAAAAAGGTGAAAATCATTATACAATAACAATTAACTCCACTTTCTTTACAAAAAAAATCCCATTGCATATCTCTCTCTCTCTCTCTCTCTCTCTCTTTTTGTGCAGATTGTGGGCACATACCTTCGTCCATTGCAGACCCTGTTTACTTTGCCTGACCATTGGTTCTGTGAAGTGTGAAGCATTCCCATTTCCCAGTTTTTTCTTTTATAAAAAAATACCTTGCTAGTATGTTTTTTAAAGGACATTGAAAGTCAAAAACTGTCCTGTACAAAGAGTGGCCAGCAACGGGATGTTAGGGGCAAGAGACTACAGTGCCCTAGACTAGGAAAGGAGAGTTTTGCAACCTTTTCGGCCAAAAATTAAGGGTCTATATCCCTTCCCACACCTTCATCACTGCCAAAAGCCCACCTATGTTCGTTTTTTGCCTAGGTTTTTCTAGTTTTGATCGCATGTCAAGTGAACATATATAAAATATGGTCTTAGTCACATAAAAGTAACCACAAACATGTTTTGAAAGATGAATACAAACGGCGTTCATGTAGTTTCCAAGAGGTCTTACATTGGAAACCTAAACATATTCTGTCTTAGTTTCCAAGGTTGTTGCCTGTATCCTTTTTCTCAGTAGAACAGGAAGGAGCGTGAAGGGCTAAGAAATGGAAAAGTCTTCTAACATTAATTTATGAACTATATTTAGCCTCTGCTTGAAATAATAAAAATATTAATCCAACGAAACTTTAATAATGTGAATTAATTCATTCAATAAAAAAATACTATGTAACAAAGCAAATAAACTTAAATGATAACATGATCTTAATTATCAATCTTATGGGATTTAAACAATAAATACGAATTGCATATTGTTAATCAATAAGAACCCAAACTAAATTACAAGCATATATATTCCATACTCATCACAATGATATAGATACCAATTTCTAGGGCATCATTATAACATTATCTACAAACGTTTATATATACAAGGCAAAAGCATCATCTAGAAGTGCAATTGATCTTTTTGATAATTCCCCGGATATTTTCTCTTTTTTCTTTTAACCCAAATTTCCATCAATTAATATCGGACAGATCGGACGGCTATCTTTGACTTCGAACACACCCCCAAAGCAATCCTTGGCCCCAATAATTTCATGACTAGATTTCTCGTTACACTATATGGTCTACCTTGCAGCCCCTAGATTCTTCCTACTTGATCCAACATGGCTATTGCCTACCTTCCCTTTCCACTTGATCATCTAATTGTTTAAATAAACAAGTACCCGATGATAATCCGAAACCAAAAAAACAAATATAGAGAGGGAAGAAAACAAATTAGAGACGTGTAAAGGCTAGTGTGCATAATCGAAGTCTCCCCTATTACCTAATAAGTGTAATATATAAACAAAATTAAGGGTGCAAGTAAGAGCTCTAAACAAATCTTAGAACAAGGGAGCAAGCTGCAAACTGATGACTAAATAATCTTTCTCTCTGTCTGTCGGTCTGTCTCTCTCTCCTAATCCTAAACCCACCAACGTTGACGAGTGAGCCGCATTACTTTGACGAACAGTCAACCAAATACTTTAGTTTCCGGTGCTGTTCAATTTCAAAAAGGAGAGAGAGAAAGTGAAGAGGGAAAGATTATATATAAAAAGAAAAGAAAAAATATTGTGAAAAAACGATAAGAGAGCTGAGACAGAAAAGAAAACAACAAGAACAACAACGAGTACATGCAATGACTTGGAGTTGGCTCATTGTTTAGTCATTTCAAACATGGAATTGGGCCCCTCACAGTCCCCCCGCCCTCGGCTGTTTCACTGACCATTCACAGGATGAGCTCTGTGCATTTTTCTGGGGATTTGGTTTTGCTTATACACAGAGACTCCAACTTGGTCCCCAGCCTTCAGCCTTTTTTTGTTTTTTTAAGATTATATATTGCATATATAATCGTATAGGCAACTCCTTTATTTTTTTTGCTGAATTTTTTTATACTGAGCTGTAACGGTATTTGGAAAGGTAGCTAGGTAGCTGAGCTCAGTGGTTGCTGGTGAATTGACTCAAGCCCATGGTTGAGCCAATTGATGCAAATTTGGCTAGTTCTTGGGGTAAAAATGGACGAGCAGATTGATCGTTGCTCATGCCAAGGAAGTCTCTAGTCAGACTTTGATCAATTGAAGTTGAACCAGGGTGGTGCATCTTTAGTTGACTTGAATCACTGTGTTTTGCTCCTGTTTGCAACATGAGCTGCTCAAGATTGTTGCTCGTTGAACTGGCCATTGAATTCAAATTTGAACTTCCGAGACCTGCATCAGTACTCATTGATACACTACTTGATGCCATGAAAGTCTCTTGTTCCTTCACATGATTTGGATAAACCTGGTGCAGCTGATCATTTCTATCCTGAGTTGCACTCAGACTAACCGTGTGAGAAGAAGATGAGCTCATTACACCAAAACTGTTCCCAAAGAACGATGGGTTGCTTCTTGTTGAACCCATCTGGGCTGCTTTTTGCAGGAGTGCAGTTGCAGACATGGGTGCAGCAGGCTTGGGTTGCTTGTTTTGAGTTTCCGAGTAGAGAGACGACAAGCTTTCCATCAAATTACCTTTGCTTCCACCTTCTTCTTTTAACCCTTGTGGCAATGGCGATAGGGAGAGATTGGCATTTGTTGAAGTTGCACCACTCTTGTCAAATCCAGGAAAGTGACCGTGGTTATCAAAATTGGTCAGTGAAGATGAGCCAAAGAGATTGCCTGAAGCCATTTGAACCATCTCAGGCAAACCTGTCAAATTCAATAACACGAAAAGACTTGAGAATTTAGTCACAATACCAATAAGATTAACCAGGCCCGATTTGATCATCGGAAACATTCTGGGATGTCGAGGATTTTGTTGGTATCTTTTGAAGGAGAGTTATACCTGCTGCAGGCATCCCAGTGAAATCTTGTCCAAAACCCGAACCGAATTGAGAAATTCCAGCAATATCTTGAACTCCCCGGCCAGCAAATCCATGGGGCAGATTCACAGTATCATTTCTGAAATTTAGGTTTGTGGCTGCAACAGAAGTGAGTCTGGCACTCTCTTCAGCTAAGGCGTCACAAAAAGCTCGATGTGTGATAAAGCTGTCTTTTCTGTTTGAATTAAAACAACAGCAATTCAATACACAACCAACACCCCAAATTCAGAATACAAGCACTTATTACCTAATCATTAGGTTGCATTAAATTAGAAAGCCTAAAGCCATGAATTCTTCAAATATGTGCATTTATTTCTTTATGCAACGTATCGTAACAAAAAGAAAGAAGATTTGAGAACAAGAGAAAAACAAGAAACAAGGTATATGTAATACCTGGAAAATAGTGTCCCACAGTCGCACTTGTACTCTCTGGTACCGCAAGTTTTGGAGTGAGCTTTCCAGTCGGATTGAACTGCATATTTCTTTGAACATTTCTCACACTTCCACTTCTTCTCCCCATGTTTTCTGCTATAATGTTTCTTTATTCCAGTGAGGTCGCCAAGAGCTCTGGATGGATCGTGGTGAACGCAGGTTTTCTCAGGACAGATATAAACCTTCTTTCGGACCTCTTTGTTGGTTCTTTGCCTCAGCTTCCATGGAAGATTGTGACCCCGGCGATGAAGCTGTAAGTTTTGGTCTCTTTGGAAACCTTTGTTGCATATTTCACAAATGAATCTGTTTGTAGCCATAAGAGTTTTGGGAGATAAAGCAATAACTTCAGCATCTGGATCTGTTGAGACAAAGAAAAGAATATATGGAATTACTGGACTAATCGGTTCATCAACAACAGTTAAGCAAAGGGTATCATTGAAGTGAATGAAAGATTAAGTAAACTTAAGCTTACCAGGAGTTCCTGGAAGATTTCTCTTCTTCTTAACAGGATTAGGATTAGCTTTAGGGTTAGGGTTTGCGTTATTTTGGTCTTGAACAAACCCTCCTCTGGAAG
>NW_018397263.1:2235856-2270123 GCF_002168275.2 Theobroma umbraticum | reverse complement strand
TTTTTTTCTTTTTTTATTTTGATTGGTGTTTGTCTGTTTTATTTAGTGATTTGAGTCCAGGAAAGGGGAGGCGACTTCGCTAAAAAGTGCGTCGCCTTTACAGCAATTTTGATCAGGTATGAAATGATTAAACCATAATTAAAAGTAAGACCAAATTTAGGAAGAGGTTGCAGGGGCGGAGGAGAGAGAGCATAAAGCAAAATGTGATAGAGAGAGAGAAAGGGTGGTAAGTGAGCTGAGCCTGAGTGCTGAGAGAGAGTTGGGGTTCCCGAGAGAAAGAGAGAGAGAGGTGATAGGACGGTCCGTGATACCTGTCTGGAAGAGGGACCCAGATTTGGACTGTGATTCTGATGCTGCACCCTCCTCCATCATCCCAAAAAGTATTGAGTGCATGTTGCCAGTGATATGTACTTGTCCTTGTTATGTTACTGATGTTGATGATGATACTCTCCACTCACACAACAAAAGTCTACTTGTACTAAAACATTTTTACTGCAACAGTCTGAGTTTTTTTTTTAATTGTTTTTCTTTTGGTTGGTTTTCATTGTTCAAGTGTTCTTTGGGCCAAATCACTCACAATTTGAGAAACCCTTATTCAATTTGTTGTTGATTGGTTGATGTCAAATGATGCATGAGAAATACAGGTTAAAATAGAGTATAGGTGTACATATTCATTTCAATTGGAGAATCATAACTTGTACAATTATATTAGCTAGTCATTGCTGTCTTCATTTAGCTTAATGGTAAAACCTGCCTATTACATACAGGAATTGCAACAGGGAAAAGGGAAATTGAACAGAAAATCTGTGGTATTGTCTCTATCTATATGACACCATGTTACTTTCTCAAAATTTGATCTTTCTGTCCTTGATAGTGGTGAGATCTCCGACAATAATGAAATAATCCAGATTATTCCACCAAATGGGTTGCAGCTAGAACTAAGTAAATTCATAAATTCTTCTAAACCTCTATAAAATAGTTCTGTAAGTTAGTTTCCTACTGGTGTAAGGATAGCAAAGATGAGATAAATGGCGTGAAGTCTATAGATTGATTGTTTATTCAAGCCATAACTTGTGATAGGCATCCTCCATTCAAATTAAGTTAAAAAATTGTTGAAATGTGGCAGTTTGATCATAATTAATTAGGCTAGTCAGTTCGATTTGAGTTTGAATTCAATTAATTATCCGAACCTGCTGCTTCTCAGAATTCAAAGGGGCTGGACCAATTTCATTTTCATATTGATAAGCTGGTATATAAGTTGATGATCAAATTCTATGACTCTCTGACTGAATTCCCAGAAATGGGTGTAATAGTTGAGGGTCCCAAAATGCGAGAATCACATGTGGGATGTGTTATTGCCATGACAAGAACTTCTCACGTTATAGCAGATTAAATATTGTAATATTATAAATATATATTAATAAAATTATTCTAATTAATTAATTAATTACCATGAAAAATTTAATCTAAGATGCCATATATTATATGTTGTGCTACCATCTTCACTTGAATACCTAGTGTGCCAAAAACCCTTTACTTCTGCCATCTTTATGTGCTTTTGTTAATTATTTCTGGTCAATTAATAAAAATATACCCCTACTAATACAATGTGTGCTTACTTTTTTTTGAAACCAAAAGTAGGTATTAGCACTCTCCTATTGATAAGAAAAAAAAGCAAAATTGATTCAAATTTAATGAAGTTTGGCTGCTTAATTTGGTATATTTAACTCTATATGAAAGTTGATAAATCCAATTTTCTATAGGTTTTTTTTTTTTTTTTAAAAAAAAGTATGCCATATAATAATAATTGACAAAGAATACATTATACTGATTCAAATCTTTAACCTTAACACTAATAGACAGAAGACTCGTGGAGTTGTTTTTATGTTTCTAATAACAAAAGTATACATATATTTATACTTAATTACCATATAGTGTATAGTTTTATGTATACCCTAACCAATTCATCGAGATTTTTCAAAATAAGTTTTAGTAAACATAATAATTTTGATGATCCGATGAATTATAATTGATCACTATAAAGTGTAAAATCATAAAATATATAACAAGGTATATTATAAAATTGTTATTAAAATTAGTTAGGAAATCGTGACTTGAAACTTGTATTTGTGAAAAGCTACTAGAGTGGGAGACCATTATACCACTCTACACTAAAGTATTGTATGTGCTTGGCCCTTAATTTCTAAACCCTGTGATTTCCTTTTCCATTGCTTCTCACACCAAAGACGGTGGCGATGGCGTAGGATATTAGGATGGACTTTTTCTTCCTAACTATTTCAAAAGCATGCATGCCCAGCTGCCATGGTGAAAAACGTGTGTGTGGTAGCTAGTTATTAATTCTATAGTTTGTCCTACCCGTTACGATCATGAATGTTTTTTGAATTTTGTTACGCAGACTGAATCGACTTCTGACCCTCTTTCATGCATCGATGCCTCTTCAAGTCAATTTTTTCTTCCTTGTCACATCTGTATCTATTCGCGCGATGTTAATTGCATGACATCGAACAGGATATAATTACCAAGATTTTTGGGTATGTAAAGCTAGCTGTCTTCTCCTCTGCTCTTTGCTTTCTCCCCATACCATAAATCAGACTTAGTATTTATGTTGTGGGCACTGCTCGATATGGAGACGACAAGCTGTGTCGTTCACCATTGATGCAAGAAGCCTAAGATGTATAACTTAATTAATTGAAAAATATATATATATATATATATATATATGGATCCAACTGTTCCACTCAAACACGTTTTTACAGTAGGTCCACGTCAAGAGAGCTCCTGTCATGTGGCGATGTCTTTATCCAAGCTGACTTTGAGCAGACACCACCCTCTTGTTCTCTACATTATATATAATTGGATGGATGTATTAGATGGAAAAAGAATACACAAGACATATATAGGGAGATATGTATAATTCAAAGTTTGAAGGCAATAGATAATTGAACTGCTTTTGGCTCCATGCATTCGGAGCTTCCTTCCAAAGAAAAGGATGCCCCCTCTTTCCTTGGTATCCTATGCTCTTTTGTTTCAAAAATAGAAGTAAGAGACACATGCAAACGTAGGGACACACACAAAATCCCATGTCCCATGTGTTCGTTTTTTGCAAATATCTAAAAAACCCTAAAATTCTCAGATGATGGAAATAATAAGGGGAGGGGGAATGAGTTTATATTATAAGTATAATGTGTCCGACCAGAAACGACATCCTTCACATTCATCCATTGCATAGATCTCCAATCTCTGTCCCTCTATGTATTTAGGCTAATGCCCTATGTCTTACTTTATTATTTCTTCCGAAGACCCTGTTTGGTAACCTAGCTAGAATTAAACTATTTAAATACAGGACATCTCATAGATTTTGTTTTCTTTTTTATTTTTATTTAAAAAAAAAAACAATAGATGTTCCATGAAATGCCTTGTTTTGTTTTGTTTTTTGTTTTGTTTTTTTGCTTAGATTGATTTTCAATTGCCCTATAAATCCCTAAGATTGAAGAGAAAATAAATTATGGATGGTTTGTTGCCCTTGATGCCTTCATATCGTTGTTATACAGGATATTACGCTCACAGCACTCGTCCCACTAATTATGTCTTAGTGGACTTCGCTATAGTAGACGAACGGATATTGTCTCGGAGTACATCGATCCACGCCCTATTAATCCACACCGTCTGCGTGGCTCCACGTGGCGATGCGAAATTTGGGATTTCTGTCAATCCTTGTTTAGAGCTCGTTACCAGCGATCCAATTACTTCTAAATTTAGTTGAATCATTAGCAGCCGTGTTCTGCATCAACACTCTAGCTCGCACACAGCTTTTTTACTCTTGCTTCATTAAAACGTCCCTAGTATAAACCTGACAGAGCCTGCATTTCCATACATTAAGCTACGATATAAGATTTAGGTGCACCAATCATGATATCTACTGATGACATCTCTAGACGAGAATGTGCCGCAAATTATCATGATTTAATCAATCAAAACACAATTGGTCCACATTACTATATCCTCTTTATATAAGTCCTCATTCAGATACAGTGTGATGACACCGTTTATTTTTATATGTAATTTGACTATTGATATAGGGCGATGGGGACTGATATTGCGGGACGATCAGTACTCTTCTTGTTCTTGATTGTTAAATATGTACCTGAAGAAAGAATAATAGGAATCATTGAAAAGTTGCAATCCCGAATTTGTGGCATGACTGTCTTTACTGCAACATCTAAGTTGAGACCACCGTACCTTAAATCTCAAAACGCTCGTGAACATAAATCACAGGACTTATTTACATTGACGGGATACTCTTACGATCCCAATTTCGGTCAGTATACTTACATTTCTCATGGACGACTGCTCGTACAGATGTACTCTATCGGGTATACTCCCTGTACGGAAGTATATTCATACAAAGCCTCGAGAACTCTCTCTGTGAGGGCTGCTGGTTTTGTCGGCGATTACCTTTGAAAATCTCTCTATTTCCCAGTAAATACTCAACGTGAATACTTGCAAAGCCATAGGCCTAGATTAAAACTGTAAGCTACTACTCTCGGCACGAAATCCTCCTAGCTTGTCTGTATATCACTATGGCAGTAGCACTGACATAGTCGTTTAGATATTATGTTGGTCGGTACCTACACGCTGAACTTGTGGGTTATATGGCATAATTTTCCCCTTATTTGTTTGATGAAGGTATATGTGGTAGGACATAATGTTTAGCCTTGCCGTCTGCTGTGAGAGTGGATGAATCGTTCTAATTACCTTGCTTAAGATTTATTTCATTTTTATCTATTTCCGTAAATCAAACGTATCATAAAATAATGATTTACTATAAATATCAAAGGTGTGGAAGGTTACTCAGTGAGCCGTGAGTCACACAAGAATGATTTTTTTATTCTTTTTTAATATATTTTAGTGGGAATTCTCAAAACAAAGTTTAGTTTATAGCCAACACAAAGTATTATTGTGTTAGAAAATGTTAAAAGCGCACAACTAACACAGTGCCCCTGCCCTCCTTGGATGTAATAGCCCACATGGTGCCTGTCCTTACTGTCTAATGTGGAGGCTGCTTTCAGGTTTGAAAAAGGAGTGGACAGGTATTTCACTCCCGAGCCTCACTCCCGATATCGCCGAGTCAAAGACGGCAGACATATCTAATAGGACACCAACACATCTAAGTGTGAAGAGCGACTAAGGGACGGCACCGAGAAATCACCCCTCCCGGTACGTGGTGGTGGGCAGACACGTTGCAGCAAAACCCGCGTCCAGCCCGACACCCTCAGACCCGAAACCCGAACAATCCACTACTTTCAATAAATTATTTCAATTCACCATTGATTATCAGATTATTCTACCTAATGCTAATAAAAAAAAAATAACATTAAAATAAAAAAAAACGCCGATAAGTCTCATTCAATCCGGTAATGGTTCTCTTTCAGAATGATTTTAATTAGGTTAAGTCTTCTGGTTGATTTTTTGTCCATGTTAATATTGAATGTCTGTACTATTACAAACACAGTATATCATATCTTCTTTTGAAGATTGAATAGCTGTTTTTTTTTTTTGTTTGTGATTTTATTGGCCAACAATCATAGAAAAGGAAAAAAAGAAAATTGACCTATGAACTGGATGAATTCACAAATGTTAAAACTGTCTTCTATCTATTCTTAACGTACTTCATTAATTTCATGTCGTTAAGACTCAATACATTTTTCCTCATATAGTTATTTCTTCCCTACCCGTATGTCTATTTATTTATATGAAGGATGACAAAAATGAGGAAACTATGGATCTGAGTCTGTTTCTTCTCCTTCTCCATCCCCATATATATCTCCAAATGATTGACTCTTATGATTTCTGGAAATTAATTGTAAATCCCACATTTTTTTTTCTATTTCTTTTTTCTTTCTTACCAAATGCATCGAGGAAATAATGTTATTTTCCTTTCCCATTTTCCTCCCCAATACACTCTCACTCCAAGCCCCACAGTGAGGCAAAAATCAATGCTGAGTTTGAGACATTGGCCCAACCTCCAGGACCCCTTTGTGTGTGACTCACGTGATTGTTCACTCCCTCCATTTCCACAAGCTGAAGTCAAAATTTTTCAGTGCTAATTGTCTAGAGAAATCAGATTATAAATTTACTACTGTTTTGATCTTTTCTATTACTATTATTTTCAGCTCCATATATCTCATGCCCTTTAGTTCTTTGTTGCTTGTTTGTTGATAGCAACGACCAAATTGGCTTGGAGCTGTCGGTGCATGCCAAAGTTTTTGCTAAATCATTGTAATTATTTGGATAAGAAATAACTACTACAACTAAAGTCATGTCTCAGTTATCTTCTAAGAGAACAAGAAGATCTTCTTGCACATGGGACCTTTGAAAATGATCATGATCAGTTCCCTTCTATTCTTGTATAAGTAGATTACCAATTTCATTTTTTGTTAATTTTTCATTAAAAGTGTTCATTTTGTGATAATACGGTTTGTAATGCAAATTTACTTTTAATCGTGTTTATGTCGACAGAATTTTTATGGGTTTTTATTTATATAATCTGTTTTGACCATACTTTTCATTGTAGTTGAGATTTTATATCAATTTCTATGATAATAAAGTAATCAAATTTGATTGAGGGAAGAAAAATGAGAACTCTAATAGGCAGAAATTCCAAAGAAGCAAGCAACAGCATACTCCTAGAATTCAACGTTTCTTGTCCATAAAGATGAAAGGGAAACCTCGATGTTACCAAGGTTTATTTACCAGAAAGTTTTGTCTTGGAGCATACGAATTACAATAACTAATAAGCAGAACTGTATACTAAGTATTCACACTCAGTCAGTTGCCCCACAAACTCAAAGTTTGGTGCCCATATTTTTGTATTTTTCGAAGGAGGGGAGGGGGATATTTAATAGCAACGCTGATGAATTGAATTGAATTGAATTTTCTCTCTCTTTCTCAGAAATTCAAAGAAGAGATCAACATCCGTGCAATTAGTCGTTGAATGGAAAAAGGATGGGCATGGAGTGATGTTGAAAGAGACTTTGGGGTGGACAAAAGAAAAATTGGTAAACAGAGAATTTCCAAGCAGAAGATTACATGCAATCGAATCCCTGGTATCAAGTTGGCCTTATTATGTCCCCCTTTCCCACTAGTTCTTATGTTCTGTTTCTTGGAGCTTTGCACTGATAAAGCAAAGCGTATGGGCAAGTAAGTCTAGAGAGCCCAAACAACACCCCCATCTCTAGATTCTATATCCCATATTTCTGTGGTTGTGTTTTCTCTCTACGTTCTAGTAATTGTACCTTGGTTCCTCTAGAGACCACACTGAACTTGTCAGCCAGTTAGGGTTTTTTTTTTTACTTCAATCATTTCCATCATGCTTGTATTATGAATAATGTTACTTTCTCTTCCATTTTTATTCACTTCACATTTCTAAGAGTTTACTTCACTTTCACGTCAGTAGAAACTACATATCAAAAGATATTTTTATCTGATATTATAAACGCCATTCTCTACATCTCAAAGATTAAAATCGAAATATTCAAAACAAACTTTCAAACCATAAAAATCGAAATTTCCACTTAAAACTGTAAGATAGTAATTAAGGGTTTAGAAGGGGAATGAATATATATATATATAGTATATAACATAGCTAAGGCACAACATTACACAATGTTAAGTGCTGGGTCTTTTTCCCAAAATGCTTTGATTAGTCAGCTTTAAGAACCTTTCTATCTACATAAGTAAGTCCAAGAGACGACAGACATAATTGAATCTTAAAACGAGATCCTCACCAAAAGATTAATCATTTTAACTAGTAATCCGCTGAAGAAAAGCCAATGATTAGGGGATGTTGCTGAAGAAGAGCCAAGACAGGAGCTGGTTCTAGGCATATATATGTTAATGCTAGCTAGCAGTGGATGTCAAGGGAGAAAAAAGACACTCAAAAGACAACATGGAGTGTAAGCAATAGGAATAGTGTATAATTGCTAAAAAATAATTTAAGGCGACAATCATTCTGGTCATGGGCCTCTCCTAACCGACACTCCTTTTTCAGCAAATTTCCCTGTAACACGAACAACATCTCATCATCATAGATTGGTTAGACTATCAAAACCGACTTTTGTTTGGACCTATTCTCGCTTATCTAAGTTTGCAAATCACTCTTTGTTCTTCATATGTAATATACATATATATATATATATATATATGTATGTATGTATATATCTCCTGCTCAGAAGCAGAAATATTGCGAAATCTTTTTGCCAGCCCACTTGCCAAATGCTCTCTTGTCATATATAACATTCAATTTTTGGATTCCTTACGGCAAAAGATTTGTACCCTTTTCTTTCTTTTTGCTTTCTCTATTAGCCTCCAATCATCGCCCAATTGATTGTCAAACGCTTGTTTCCTACCAATCTATAGTATATTTTCTTTTTGTTATTAATTTATTTGCTTCAGCTAAACGGCTAAAATCCTCACAAGCTAAGACAAACAGGTTGTTTGGACCAACCGTCATAAGATCAAGTTGGTTATTCTCACATCTGGGTCTTGGCTGTTACATTATGTTTTCCATGACTATATGCCATGCAGGCTAGCTGGCTCTAATTGGCAATGACCGATGGAGATTATTGTAGCTATCGATCCCCGAATTCCAATCATATCATAAAGACCCCATCAAAATCTAATTAGACAACGACAAAAAAAATTTTTATGAATAAATTTAAATATTTATATCATTTTATAATATTAAGATTAAACTTAAAATGTACGAATTTTTATTTCATCTAATTGAATTTTTTTATTATAAGATGAAATAATTTATATGATTCCGAATGTGATTTAATTTTAAGACTACATTTATTGAAACAAAATAAGACTTCTAAAATGTGCCAACAGTTTCTTTTTCTTCCAGGAAGAGACCAATTCAAGTAGGTTGGCAGACAACTAATTAATCAGAAGGTGCTCCCATACTTGGGGGCCTTTAGATCCAAATTAAAGCCATCACCCCACCTAACCGTGATGAAATCAGATGTAGGTTTGGCCTAGATATAAATGGAAAGATGACGTGAACTTGAACCGTTTTGGCAAACAGTCTCGAACCTAATTCCTAAAATAATACAGGGAGGGGTAAGTGACATAGCAGGTCCATTGAAGAATTTATGTTCCAAACAGGGGTCACGAGGAAGTGTGGACAAATTGGTAGCTTTCCAATCTCTTTCAGGGAAACTTTATAATAAGGTTATCAAAGAGATGAGCCAATTTTAATAGCGTTAACAATGTCCCCATCTGCATGGAGATTGAAACCACCCTATATAATCTTTGCACAGTGCTGTCCTCATTTTTACAACTATTTCGAATCAAAAATATCGGCGAGTCATTAATTCCTAGGTTTCTTTTTCATTGATCTCCAAGACCGATGTTGGGTGCTTCTGCTTCTGCTTCTTACATGGAGAAGACACCTGGCTCAGAGATTCAGCTCCCTCCTGGTTTTAGATTCCACCCTTCGGATGAGGAGCTCATAGTCCATTACTTGAAGAACAAAGTGACTTCGAGTCCTCTCCCAGCTTCTATTATAGTTGAGATCGATTTATACAAGTTCAATCCATGGGAGCTTCCATGTCTGTATAATATTGTAGTTTCAATGTTCTTTACTGTATAGATTCTGGTAAACTTACTAATTATCTCTATCTAGATTGGCTTTTTTTCTTTTCTTGATACAGCTAAAGCTTTGTTTGGAGAAGATGAATGGTATTTTTTCTCACCAAGAGACAGGAAGTACCCGAACGGGGCAAGGCCTAACAGAGCGGCGGCTTCAGGGTATTGGAAGGCGACGGGGACAGATAAGCCAATCCTGACTTCGTGCGGAACGGAGAGTATTGGAGTGAAGAAAGCTCTGGTATTCTACGAAGGACGTCCTCCCAAAGGAACCAAGACAGAGTGGATCATGCACGAGTATAGACTGCGTGAAACCATGATCTGGACCCCCAAGCGAAAAGGGTCCATGAGGGTAAGAACGTAGTTAGCTTGATGTACTACTCGATATTTCTTCAGCCTAGGTTTTGGAATTTGCATACGAGTTGATATCATAAAAGAGAACGGATTGGCCTGGAATTCCCCTTCTTTTTTCCTTTCAAGAGTAAACAAGGTCCCTCTACTTACATTCAATAATGCATATGAAAGATTAGTTTAGCAATAGTAGCAAGGAATTACCTGCTTTAGAAGCTAACAACAGTACAAGACAGAGCTATAGCTAGGCCTAAGGATTCCTGATATGTTGGTATAAGATAAAAAAACAGAACCCTTGAAATTCTGAAGGGTGATGCATGGCTTTTCATTCATCTTTTCTAATGGTACTGGTAATCTGATGACACAAAATTGGTTATAAGGAAATCATTTTGTTTTTCTTTTATGCTACAGTTGGATGATTGGGTGCTTTGTCGAGTGAGGCAAAAGAGCAGCACGCAAAGGAACAGATGGGAAGATAGACAAATTACAAGTCATGAACCAGCAGACGGCTATCTCCCAAAATTGAATGAGGTATGGCCTTCAAACGCGAATAACCCCAACGTTGAGATGGCCGAAAGCTATCTATTCAGTGACTGCCCCATGCTACCTTACATTTTTGCCTCTCAAGACCTTCCTTGCTTTGATACAACAACCTCGAGCATCAGCTTCCAAAGCAGTGACAGATCTCGCACATCTGCGCAGGAGGCCAATTCTGATACGAAGAAATTGCAGATTTCATTTTCACCTCTTGAAAGCCTGTTTAACCCTTCGAAAAGAACGTCCATGGAAGGTGATAACCAGGCCACAAGTTTTGTCCCACCAAGCAAGAAGCTCATCTGGGATGAGACAGAAAAGGAGGAAGTGATCTCGGTAAGCAACGATTACAGTGACCTCAACTTTTATGGAACAGACCACTCGGAAGGCAACGATTTTAGTCCAGATCAATGGAACCCCATCATACAGTATCAAGAGCTTAATCACCTTGATTTCACAGAAGCTTGCTAGATAACTTCACAGCATGTGGAAAAACTACGTACATAAATTACAAAGGGTTCTTTCGGTATGATGAGGTTTGCAGATATGTACGGCCTGGATAGACAGATTTGGTGATCTATTTCATCATGAATTTGTCTGTAAATTAGTAGGGTGATTGCAAGGTTTGGAATTTATATTGTATACATGTACATAATATTGTGAGTACATATGGGAAATCAAATAAATGCCTTAGTGGCTACGACCAGAGCACAGAGTAGAGCTCTCTTGTGATCTTTTGATATTAGTTTGGTCAAAGCATTGTCGATGTAATTTACAAAGTGTTAGCATAAAAATAATGTTCAGTTCTTGAAGTATTACCGTTCAAGAATACAAGAGAGCCGCTCCTAATGAAGAGAAACATTCCCGAATACAGGGAACCAAGCATGCACTAGGAATGGACCGTAAGTCATGCCTACAAGTTGGAAAACTGGTAATTGCATACAAGGCTTATTAACAAAAAAGAAAGAAAATCATGTGCAACACGGCAAAAGATTATTCCAACAACAAAACAGTGCAACACGGCAACACCCTAGCATAAATGATAAAACCATGTGCTCTCTCTCTACCCCTTGCTGCGATTCTTCTAATCCAAGAATTACGATAAGCTCTACCTAAATGAGACATGTATGTAAGAATATGACCTCCTCAATAACATATCATAAGACTAAATTACTTACTAGTCAACTCATGTGATACCTAGCAAAACTAACAGGGGTTAACAACAATATTTATTTCCCTTTCTGCTGTAGAGTTTTTCCGTTCTTACTTACCTCTCTATCTCTGTACAGAAATTAGATTCCAAAGGCACAAACAGCAGAGGGTTCAAAGCATTAGTATATCAGTGAGAGATTAGGTCATAATATCAAATCCTTAAATTGTCTGCATATGTGGCAGAATTATAATGATGTATCGTAAAGAAGGGACATTAAGGCAGAAGAAACACCTCAAACTAATGTGATCAAATCTCTGCAACTTACATCATATACAAAGATTGAAGTTCTTGACTTTTGTATAGAAAGATAAACTCACATTTTAACAGTGTGAACAATGACTCCCACATAAGAAACAAATCAAATACAACATCAAGCACGAGAGCAAATCCTCCAAATGAAAGATCATACTGAAAAAGGCCGACAGCATCAAAGTGAAACGCGTCGATGCATCCTTTTATCACTTCACTTCTTAAGAACACTGCAAATGAAGAACACTTAAGAACGACTTCTCAATGGTAATAACAAAAGAAATAAGAGGACAAATCAGTTAATCCATCAACAGAGTTTTGACCTAATGCATTTTAAGAAATCCAAAATTTATCACCAAACATAACCGAAACACAACCAAAACACACAGTACAAGCAGTTCAATCAAAATTAAACTGTATGTCTATCTATAATAAGGAACACTGTGAGCCAGTTAGCATTAGATGGAAAATTTTGATGAAGGGTGCTCTTTTTTCTTTTTGTTCTTTATAAAAAGCATGCATAGAAGCTCACTTGTATAAATAGGCAGCAATTCCCAGAACTATGCACAACAAGACGATATCAATACAGAAATTTCGGCTGGACCTCAACTGGAACAGAACCAAAAACTAATGTCAGATCTCGCATAGAAGTGAACAACTTGACAAAGCGGAAAATGGATGGGAATCTACACTTAATGAAGTTATACTTAATCACCTGATTGACAGTATCTTTAAGTCTAACATTGGTATTCTTAAGGTCAGCAGCAGCCTTGTCCACCTGTAAATGTGTCAAGAAGAGAATATATACTGTGAATAGGTAGTCTTTAAGCAGTTTCTAAGTTGTACAACAACATAATTGTCATGATCTTCACCTTGGTGTCAATTTCATCCATCAAAGGAACTTGCCTATCCAATTCCTGCACATACCACATGATGCAATTAAGTAGCCAGCATGAATCTTACAAATCCTTGACAAAAATACATTATCAATGAAAAGTTACAAATGACAATCAAGGCAGCAGTACCTCATTCATATCATGAGCCATGTTCTTTAAAGTATCCAAGCCTTCTGAAATCATATCCAAACCTTGGTCCTGTAGGGATGTCAAAACAAACAAGTGAAACATTGCTAAAGAAATGTGGTGTATGCAATCACAAGGCATGCAAACTTAGTTCTGATCAGAAAAAAAAAAAAAGGATCATAAAAACAGTATGCGGACATGTTTAACTTGCCTGCTTCATTCTCCGCATTTCATACTCCTGCCTGAATTGGCTTGACTGCTCAGATTCTTGAAAGTATTCATTATCAAATCTTCCATCTATGACCAATATGAATATGAAAGTACAACAAAGCTTAAGATTCCTAGCCATAAAAGTTTCAGAGATCATAAAAAATCGTTACTGATAACTTGTGCACATAAACTATAAGACTGAAAACTTTGCCACCACAAACAGTCCTATGGTAATAAAAAAATATGGAGTGATTTGGCATTTATGAACATAAGTAAGCACCCTCCTTCCTTTACTATGCTCGAAATTTTTTATATGGCATACCACTAGGTTGTTATTCTATAAAAACCCAAGAAAAATAATAAATTTAAATTTATTTGAGATAGTGTTCAAATGCTCTCTCTCTCTCTCTCCCCACCTTTTTGTTGGGTTCCTAGTATTATTTCTATGTCTCCATCTTTATCTTCCAAATTCTTCTCTTTTATCTTTTAATCAAGTCATTGTTCTTGATCCATTGCCTTGACATTTTTATCTCCCAATTTTTCATCTTATGTTTGCATCAGCTACTTGAAAGACAAAACAACATTATTGCATCATTATGGAAGCCACCACCCAAAAAATAAAAGGACCATTCTAAACCCCTTTCCCAACAACAACAAACAATAGGAGAAAAAGATAGCAATGCATCAGTTGTTCAATTATAATCAAAATGGTATAAATAAAGATTAAAAACTAAAGACTGACCAGTTGGAACAGGTCTGTACACAGCTAACATGAAGCCTACCTATATACAATCTCAATCTCAACAAGCAATTTGAATGAAGTTAAGGATCACCTGAATCAAACTTAATTTCATTACGAGAAGCTGAAGGTGCTGAAGACATCCAGCCTCCAGTTTGTTTAGGAGCAGCAGTTCCATCAGGTATAGCTTGAATCCTGTCTGGCAATGCAAGGACCAGATCGTTACGAGCAGCCAGCTCTTCTGTTGAAATCCCTTTAACCTGCAAATGAATTCCAAAAGTTATCACACCGACCACACTGGTCAATTCTCAAGCCCACAATAAACTACTCCAAATACCCCTCAATTTGTAAAACGAAATAGTACATTAGTCGCTTCTCCTTGCTTTAGACACCAAAATTACCAATCTATCAATAGTTAATCGAGCTAACATTTACAATAAATTATTAAAGAAATTTGGAAAATTTAAGTTATTAAGAGAAATTTAACCTTCTTAAGAGCCAATCTCTGCAGCTTAGGGACTTCCTCAAGCAATCGAGCCTTGGTTCGACGAATCTCAGCATTCACTGCAACAGCAGATGCCTTACTTTTCTCCTTCGAAGCAAGCTCCGCTTTCTAAATCAAAACAAATTAAATATAATTCAAATTAAAGGCACAAAACCCTCACTCTTACTGAACAACCCTCAATTAAGCATCAAAAGACTGACACTCTTAAATCTCAACTAACCTAATAATAAAACAAGCTTAAACCTAACAAAGCTCAACAAAAATAAGCTTAAACCATTAGATTAGATCAGAGTTACCTGAAGAGCAGATTCAATGTCGCCTTCGACGGCGGCGTATGAGCGAGCAAAGGCATCGTCGCCGGAAACATTTTGGTCTCGCTGCTTTTCGACGTCGTATTTGTCGTACTTCTTGCAGATCACATCTACTCTTGTCAATATATCGATTACACTCATTTTTATTCCTGACCTGTTTTGAGTTTACAGATCAGTCAATGTAGCTGTTTGGATGGAAAGAAAATTGGGAGAGAAAATAAAAATTTCGATTTTCTTTGTTTCTGTTTATTTCCTCCGTTGATGTTGGTGTGAGAACCAACTCCAGATTCAAAGAATAAACGGTTTCAGAAACATAATAAACTACAGCCTGTAAGTGTAAGGCGTTCTTTTTTTCCTTTTCTCTGTTTTGAAATTTTGTTTTTCCTCTTTTCTTTGGGGTTTTAAGATTTTACTTTCGCGGTAATAACGGGCGGTGTTTGATTTTAAAAAAAAATGAATTTATATATTTTTATTGGAAGTATAAATTTTTATGGGCATAATATAAAACAATTCTTAAATTATTTAAAAAAATTTAAATAAATTTTTATATTTTTATTACTTTCAATTAATTTTTTTATTTTAAATTAAATAAATCTTTATACTCTTTCATTTTTAATCAAATAAACTTTTTTTATTAATTATTAACTTAGTTAAAATATCATTAATTAGTTTGTATACTGTCATATTATATTAAAATACCATAATTGATCATGATATAATATGTTAATTGGATATGATAGTATAATCATGTGATTCTTTTACTTTCTGTATCAATGTCATATCAATACCATGTGCATATAAAATGATAATAATATTTTTATTAATAATAATTAAGTAAACATCAATAATAAATGCTTATTTGAATCAAAATAAAAATATCAAAACTTGATTAAATATAATAACAAAATAAATTTTTTTGAATATTTTTAAATAATTTAAAACTTATTTAACCATTATGCTATTTTTATTTTGTTACTACTATATTATTTTGGAATTATTTATATTTTAAATTTATTCATTTTTATTTTTTCCTCTCTTTTGTAAATAATTTTGCTTTGAAAATAAGTGTAGTACTTGAGAGGGTATCGGTTTTATACTAAACTAATATCAAAGCAGATTCGACCTATATGTCAACTACAACCAAGCAATAGTCAAATTGGGATGAAAAATAATATTTCATCAAATACTTAAAAAAGAAGTGAACATAATGCTTCAATTTTACATTGAACAAGTAGACAATCGTGAAAAATTTATAAATATAAGCATTATATGCTTTATAAAGTTAACCTTTTAGGAGAGATTAATGATTTCATGACATTTACATATTTATATCTCTTTGATTTTATTTCTTTAACTAAGAAATCATCAAATTAAAATATTTTTTCCTCTTTTTTATTTTAAAAAAATAACTAAAATAAAATGCATACACTAAAAGTATGATCCAAACTTTAGTGTGTGTTTTGTTAAAATTAGAAAACGAAATTCACGTTGCTTATAATAAAAGTAATTCATTTGAAATATACAACTATACATAAATGACCAAGACACATTCCCAACTGGTCAATTTATATAGTATGAAAAAAAAATCTATGGTTAGCATTGTGAATTTCAATTATTCAAACGTCATGCCGTGGTGAAATTAATGATTTTTTTTCTTTTATTGCGTTTTACTATCAAAGAAGAAGAAGAAGAATTTCCATTGGTAAAAAGATTTATTTAGTTTTTGTATTTTTTAACTTTATTTAATTTAATTTATATATTTAAAATCGAAATAATTTAATTTATTGATTTTGAGAATTGCATCAATTTAGTCATTCTCCTTAACGACATTTAATTTTTTCGTTAAAATATGACGTCAGTACTAACGTAATGCTGAGATGATGACATGGCATGCCATGTGGCATAAAGTGATGATGTAGTAATGTCACGTTGCACCATACGATGACGTGACAGTGTTTATGTAGCACTGACATGTTGATATGTCAATGTCACATGACAAATCAATTTTTTTTAAAAAAAAAATTCTATCATGTCATAGAGCTTAAATTAATAAAAAACATATAGTATACTAAATTGAACAAAATTGAAATATTGAAGAACTAAATTGAAAAAAAATTAAAAAATATAAATATTTAAGTACATTATTAATATGCTTATTAATAAATAAAATATTTAAGTATAAAAGATTTATTATATTAAAAATATATAAATATTTTTTTACTTAAATATTTGATTATACAATATGTAAATTAATTTATCTTTTTTACAAAAATTAAGTTTGAATTCTCCTTCAATAAAAAAAATTTTGAAAAAATTTAGTTACAACTAAATTTAGATGAATAACTTACATTATGTTAAAACAAAATAATATAAAATAACTAAATATGTTGATTTAATTACAACTTTCAAAATTTACAAATACATATTATTTTGAAATTATTCAATTCTTATCCAATTTACCTTTTATTTAAATTTACTCAAAATTTCTTATAAACTGATTTTATTTAAATTCAAATACCACAATCAAATTCTTCTAAATTTAAATTTAAATTATTAATTTAGATCTACAAAAAATTTATTAATAAAATAAAATGGTACAAATATTTACATTTATATTTAACTTTATCAATCATAAATGCAGTATTTAATCTAAGAAATTTCAACTTAAAAAATATAACTTGAAATATTAACAAAATAAAAACATAAAAAATTAAAAAGGTGAAGCTTAGATTCTATAGTTGTAATAAGAGGTTTGTCATATCCAAATTAAACAAATCAGAATGAAGAATTATTTTTATAATCATCGCTAACTTTATATTTTCGTTCTTCATTTTTAAAAAAAATAAAATTAAATCAACATATTTTATTAATTTGACTTTAGTTCAAGTTAAAAACTAAGTTAAATAAATTTCAAATTTTTATACTATTATAAATAGAAGAAAAAAATTTTATTTAATCATTTTATATTATTTTATTTTAATATAATACAAGTTATTCATCTAAATTTGATTTTAAGTATGAATTTTTTTTGGTAAAAGGATAATTCAAACTTAATATTTATAAAAAAGATAAATTAATTTATATATTTTAAAATCAAATAATAGAGTAAAAAATATTTTAATATATTTTTTAATACCATAAATATTTTATACTTAAATATTTAACTTATTAATAAGAATATCAATAATCTATTTAAAATTTTATATTTTTAAATATTTTTTTAATTTAGTATCTTAACATCTCAATTTGTTCAATTTAATCTTAATGACTTGGCAAAATTTTTTTAAAATTTTTTTATTTGACATGTGGCACTAATATGTAAATGCCATGTCAGCACTACCACATCATCGTATAGTGCCATGTGATATGCCACGTCATAAAAATATGGTACATCAGTGCTGACGTCATCATTTAACAGTAAAATTAGATACCGTTAGCAGAAGTAATTGAATTGATACAATTTTCAAAATTAAGAGACTAAATTATTTTGATTTTAAATATATGAATTAAATTGAATAAAATTGAAAAGTATAGAGACTGGATAAGTCTTTTGACCAATTTTCAATAGTTAATTTGAAAACTTTTTCGCTTACTAGGATAGCATGAATAGTTTAAACATACTATATATTTTCACTTTATTTATAGAACAATAGTTTATATTTGATATATTGATAATACGCAATTTTTGTATTGAATATCAATTGCGAAGTGTTACATTATTAATGAAAAAAATTAAACTTTTAAAAATATATTAATGATTTTTTAATATTTAATTAAATCAAAATTAAATCATTTGAATTTTTCGGTAAGATTTTATTGTTGTTGATGGTGATGTTAGTATTTTGATGGGATTTGTATGGATCTATTATTTATTTATTTTTGGATTTAGTGTGATAAGACCACCATATCAATGAAAAAAATAAAAAAAATAAAGATTTTGAGAGATTTTTTGTGGATAATCAATGAAAGAACATAAGAAATAATGAGTTTTGTTTTGTTTGATTGTAAGGTGGTGAGCTCCAAAGATTTATGGATAGAAGATCAATGGAAGAAAGTAATGGCTGTGCGTAGTAAGAGAAGAATGTGAGAGGGTTTGAGAGAGCCGGTGTAACAGAGTTTTATAGAGAAGATCAAATAATTTTGTTTTTCATTTATTTCAATATTAAAAAATTTTAATATTTATTTTTAAGGGTTAAAATTTTTTTATTTTATTTATTAATGAAGTGATATTTTGTGATTGATTGATAATGTATATAAAAAATTAAACTGGTATTGTATCAAATATAAACTCTTATTATAATTATTTTTGTTTAATTTTAATTTCTTTTTTACTTTCATAATAAATTAATGTGAGATTCATATCTTAAAAAAGGTGAACACCAAAAAAATGGGGTAGATAATGTTAGTTGCCTTAATCTTAATCAAGACCAAGTTATTTTATAATCAATTTTTTGAGATGAAGTTGCCCTCCTCACACGCATACAGTTAAATGCCCGAGATTAGAGCATTACCTTACTATATATTTTCTCAACAAACGAACCCTATTCCATTACGATAATAGTTGTTATTTATTTATTTATTATTTTTTACATATAAATTGACAATATGTAAAGGGATTGCATAATGGACCACCAAAAGGAATTAACTATGCTTAAATCTTAAGCCATCGACCCAACTCAAAATTAATTAAAACATCCATTGACACAAATACCAATTTATTCATTTATTTTATATTCTTCACCCTTCATGTGGACAAGTGATGGACAAGTCATTGATTTTGTTATAAAGTCAATAAAAACCAAAATTTCAATTGCCAAAGTAAACCAAAGTGCTTATTGGGGTTATTGACTATATAGGGGGCAAGTGGGCACTTTGGCTTTGGGTACGTACAATGGTTGTTGAGTTGTCCATGCCCATTCATTCATTAAAGCTACTTATGAACTTGACATAAATGATTATGATAGTACTATTATAACTAAAATTTTTACTAAGTTTGGTTTTAAGCTTTAATTAAATGTTTGACAAAATATAAATACCAGATACATTGCTTAGTTCCAAAATTATAGCAAGATTGTATTCCATAAAACTCGAACATTTAAAAAAAATTATCGATATAACTTATAAAAAATTATTTATTCAAAATTAATGAATTTATCAATTAAATTGATTTTTTGTTTATAATAATAAAAAAAATAAGAAAACGTGAGTAGACGAAGTCAAGATTAGAGATTAAATTTGGATATAATTTTTTATATGTCTATTTTTTTTCCACATGCAATTATATGAATATAGATTCTTGCTGCAGTGGGTTTCCATTTTCTTCAAAGCTTAAAACAAAGTTTATCTTGCCAACGTTCTCCATTCTCCGTCATAACGTTGACGTGCCTACATCCAACTATTTTGCCACGTGAAAAAGTTTAAGGCCTTTCCTTGACAGATCTTGGATCTATTTAACAGGGAAATATTGTCCCTTTTTTATTTATTTTAAAGGGTACAATTAAACAATTTATGTTCTCAAGGTTATGTATTTGTCTATCATTGATTAGCAGCCACAATCTCGATAGGTGAAATTCTTTTTCTATCCACAAGGTTGGCCCTACGAAAACACACTACTTTCTCAATTGTTGCCAATATTCTCACGTCTTGTTCTCCATCCTATTCCCTAAATTGCAGCTACACAAAAGCATTTTCATTTTCTTTTTATATATAAAATATTAATAAAAAGAAAAATAATAAGCACTCGATTCCTAAATACGGGGTTTAATTATAACTTTGAATTTTTTTAAAAAAAGAATCTTACGGTATCCTTACAAAATATATCATGCATATAAAAAATATTTATCTATGATTTTTGACTATTTAAAATGAAATAAAATATATTTTTTTTATTATTAGAATAATAAACCTTCAAATCAAAGTTCGTGACCCAAAATTAAACCACCCATGAAAGGGTCATCCCCTTTAAGCATACAAGTCTAATCTAAAATCAATGAATTGTACATTAGGTGGTCTCAAAAGGCACGTCTCATTTCCTTTGGGCCCTAGCTACAATTCCTTGAATTTTCTTTATTTCTCATTTTTTAAATTTAAAAAAAATTAAATTTAGAATATATAAGTCTTTAATTTAATAATAAATTGATAAAATATTTAAAAAAATTTAAATAATTTTTTTCATTTATTACGTTAAATAATATTTTATAATTAATTAACTATTAATTAATTATTATTTTATGACACATAACGTTAATATAATATATTAATATATTATAATAAATAATAACGTGGTCACATGAATACATAATATTTTTATTCAAGTTAAGATCATATGGGTATAATATATTTTTTTTGAAAAAAAATATAAATATAATATAATAAGTAATATTTTAATTAATAATAGATAATAAAAATAAATATAATAAAAAAAGAATTCATTTATTTTTTTAAATAATTCAAAAAAATTTTAAAATCTTAAATCTAATAAATTTATATATTTATAATGAATATTTATATTCAATATTTTTTTTAAAAAACACAAAAACCAAGATAAAGAAATAACAAAAAAAAAAAAGAGAGGAACTACGTGTTAAGCGAACAAAGATTATTATTATTTATTAATTTTCTTTGGTAGTGCGACTAATACCCCTTTTTCTTCTTTATTTTTTAGCAAAGCTTTTTGCAGTTTGGGTCGGTAACCCGTTACGGGGACCAAAAATAAAGCAGCCAAAATTTTAGTTCTCATTTCCATTTTGTCCTTTAAAGTTTTTGGTGGTAAATTTTCTCCTTCTCTTATTTCTGCACAGAGGCAGACAAACGCACCCAACCGCTTTATTTCATTGTCTTTCTTCCTTCTCCCAAACACAACTTTAACCATTTTTCTTCTTCCTCTGTTTATATTAACTCATTCTAATAGATTTCTCTCAGATTTTCATCCAAACAAAAAAAAATTTCAAGGTACGTTTTCCTCTTTTTTTTTTCCTTTAATTTTTTTCTTTTATTTTGCATGATAATTTTGTTAGCTAATTTTTTGAACCGACTTTGATCATGAAAATTTTGTTTATCTGAGGTCTGATTATTGTTTATTTGATTAGTTTTGCTATTTTTATGTTTGATCTTGATTGTACAGTATAATCTGTGGTGTTTTTGTCTTGTTTTCTTGTTAATCATGCTTAGATTCTCTGTTAAAATTCTGTATTTTTAGAGATATTCAAAAAAGAAAATTTTTTTTTTTTGCCGTCAAAATTGGTTTTTCGATTGTGATCATGGCTATGATCATCATCAGCTCGAGTTATTTCGTTGTTGATCATCCGATGATGGGACTTGACTTAACGATGATCAGTAGTTTTAATTTTGACGTGGTTGTTGTAGCTTAAAGAAAGAGATTTTGTTAGTGTTATTATATTTAAACTCTGTTTATAGAAAGTAATTCAATGTTCCGTTTTCATAGAGTCAACTGAATTTTTTCTGCCTTTTGTTCTGAGAATCGTGAGGAAAAGGTTTTTAAAACTGATTCAAGACTTCGTATTTTTTATATTTTTCTATGGGTGTGTTTGACATGTGAAATTGTTACCCGGTATATCATTTGGTATTTTTCTTCCCATGTCCTGCATCCGGTTCAATGCAAAAAAATGAAGGGAACGGAATTGAGCTCTATCACATATTATGTCCTATATCGTGCCTAACTAATTTGCTTTTCGGGTTTTGATCCCAGTGTTGCGCTCAAATCTCACCTGTTCCCTTGCATGGATTTCTGTGATAAGCTTAACATTTCCTGTTTTTGGTCCAGCACATTGATGTTGTCAGTGTTGGTTTGAAGGAAATAGAAAATGATTATCATAAAATGCTACCTCCCTAGGGCTGCTGTAACGTAAGAAATTGGCTTTCATTCTTTGGTTGTGGTTCAGATGCCAGTTCATAGTTGAATTACATGTTGCAGATTCTAGCATGTTCAATAACTGCTGTTGGACAAGATGCTATAGTAGATAGGATTGGACCTAGTTTTCTCTTGATTGCCTTAGCATCAACTAGGTTAGATGTTTTTCTATGCAGGTTAGGCACTCGGTGTTTCGTTCTTGCCCTACTTCTTGAGTTTGCCCTTGAGCATAACCACTAATTAGTATGCAAGTTTTGGAACAATAGCACGTCCACATCTGAAGGTATGAAGTTTTGTTATTCTGTTCTCTTTAAGCAATTTGTTTAAGTAGTTTAGAACCTCTACATTGATACTTCTTATAGCTGTCAGCTTTTGGATGAAGTGTGTCAATATCTGTCCTCCAATTGGTTTTTTTTTTCCCTTCACTTTCCATCTTCCACTTCCTCATTATATCTTGCGGTACCTTCATCTTCAGTTATATTTCATATCTTAATTCCCCAGGCATTTATCATGTGCTGCAAATAGTTTTTGAAGTTTGTTAAGCATTCATTTGGATGAACCATACATAGGATACTGGAGTTGGTAAATATCTTAGTTGTGGCCTTTCCTGTTTCTATTTTCTGAATTGCAAATGGTGTTGCAGGAAAGCTTTGGTCAATTGGGCAAAAGAAGAAAAGATTCCTGTGTCTTCTTATTAGAATCACATGCACTCATTTTGGAGTGTTATAAGTCAGCTTTCATACATGAAGAGCAAATTAAATGGTACTAGAGCTACTACTCCAATTTGTGGAATTCTTAGACCTTGTTCCATCAGAATTCACTTTGACATCAGGGTTGTTCCCCTCCATAGAGTGGAGATTGCACTGAAAATGATTAAAAGCAAAAAATAAAAGAGGCTAAGATTATAGTTGTGCCATGATGTTAAATTCATCATATTTGACATTCTATGTTAGCATGCTAGAGGCTTGGTGTAGAGTGTTACAGGAGGTTTAGGGAGTGACATTGAGATTAAGGAATTGAGAATAGTATCTTTTTTGTATCTTCTTGTGTGCAGTTCTAAGAAGATGTAATGACCTAAGAACCCCCAAGAGTCCTGGGGGCATCTCCATGGCCTTGACAGTTTCTGATAGTCATCCAATTTACGGTTTCTGCTGAAAGTTTGATTTATGGTGTAGGGCATCGTGATGGCTTTGCTGAACATTGATCTTAGTATCGTCTGCTGCACAACCGTTGAAACATGCTATTTCTGGAGACTTGTTGGGTGGTGCTAATTGATTTCATATCAGATATGGCCACTTATGGTGGAAAATTGGATGCCTGGATGATGACTATAGGCAAGTAGTTGGGATTGTGTTTTCTTGCTTATTGATGGATGTTGTCACACCTAAGTGGTTTGAAAAAATTTAGGTGTTGAAATTATGCTTGTGGGGACTAGGTGCCTGTGAGGAGGGGAAAATTATGCTAACATCGTTGGAGTTCCAGTGACTATATAAAGGCCTGATGGCTTCAGGTTCACATATTTTATTGAGGTGGACGGTCAACTTATACTTGGATGTAGTGACTTAGGTAAGCCAACACTTATGCTTGTTACTGTCAAGATGCAAGGCAGTGAACTTTCTTGACAGGAGAGCTGAATGCTTATTAAATTTTGGTTAAACCTTTTGTGCGGCTACTTTTGTCTTTCTGCTTCTAAATATTGAAGGAAAATCACTGGAGTTTGGTTTTGTGAGATCTCGTGATTGATTGTTATGCTTTCTTCTTATTGTTACGCGCCTCGTTTTAAGGAGTGTTTTATTCACATGTTCCTGAAGCTTCTGTGTTTCTAGGGTAATGTTGTCCCCTTGATTTGTATTACTAAAGCTTCATGGTGAACCTTTCCACGATTGTGAAACATGCCCTTAAATTGATGGCAGATTTCTTGTAAGTAACTAAACTTATGGCAAAGAGGCTGGCAACTTTAAGTAATGTACATAATATATATATACATATATATATATATATATATATTTGTTAGTACTCACGTAATCCTCTGACCTTGGAAGTTTTCAGAAATACATTGTGAGGCACAATAATGTTCCTAAGAGATACAATTATGTATCGACTTCATCTGATCATCTCTACTTCAAATGTTTCATGATAAAAAGGTACCGTAGGAATCAATCTAGACCTTTCGTATTAAAGCCAGATATGCTTTTGGTGGACAGGATTGTACATCAGTGATGGTGACTGTCACCTTTGTAATTTTATCCTGGAATTTCCTGTTTTCTTATTATTTCCTTATTTTTCTTTTTTTGTGGTTTTATATAAATTATTGGATTTTGGATGATATTTTTAATTTCTTTTGGTAAAGGGTACACTTTCAATGATTGTATTTGAGGGTAAAAATAACGGTAATCACAGCGGACTGCATGTGATTGGCCACGATTACAGGTGATGGAAATTCATGCGCCACTTCATGTATGTGAACATATGATCTAATTACTAACTTTCCTCTTGTTTAAGAAACAATTTATACATCCCTATGGAATTGACTGTAGCTCCTTATGATAATGACTTATTTCAAAATTGTAGCTTCTTCTATTTCTCTCCTTCAATTTCTTTGAGGAAGCTTGATCTGCTAAAAACATGGGTACTTTTGCCACATATATTCATATTCCATGTTTATTAACTTTTTTACTTAAAATTTACAGCATACTTTAAATTTGAAATCTTCATTTCTTTGGAAGCTATCTCAATGCTTTTGTATTCTTCTAACTTATCTTCATCATAGATAGGTTTCAGTTCCCACCTTACAGAGTGGAAGTTCAATATCATGGAGGTTCCTTCGTACTTATTAATTTCCATTCTTATACTGAACCAAAAGGAGGAAAGAAGGAAGTTACATATTATCTTGGTTTGATTACTAATTTCATGACCGGAGTGAAAGGCCTTATACTTCTGCTGTTAATTTGGCTTTACAAACTTTATAGCCATGGTTGGTTAAGTGATGACCATTATCGTCCCTTACGTCTGCCATGAATTATAAACAATTCCAGGTGATGTCCTGATGAGTAATCCTGCTTCTAGTGCTTCCTCTACGAGTCTGAACCTGAAGTTCTATCGCGGTGGGGTAATAGGGTTAGTACTGGCATCCAATTTAAAGTCTGTATTTAATTACTAATCTAGTATTCTCTATCTTGCCTTCACTTTTTCTTTGTTTCTTGCCCAGAATATGAAGGATGCTCTCTCCAACTTTGTGGAGAGGGGCAATAGGTAAGCAGATAAATGCATGTGGCTGGACTATGGCTAGCATGCCAGTGTATAAGAAGACCATAGTGTGCAACTGGGTAGTTAGGATTGTTGACTTCCTGTATTTGCGAAAGTCTACTGCAAAAAGCACCCTAAGCATTGAACACTTTTGCTTCAGCATCTTTTTCTCCAATTCCTAAGAATTAACTCACCAGTGATTTGGCTGTTTATGCACAATTCTGATTTAGCCAAAGCATAAAATTTTGTAGTTGTTAAATTTCTAACTGATGTCCTTTTCATGTAACAATTTGTGCATGTGCATTTATGTGTATTGGGTGACCTTATGTGCACTGGAATGTCTGTGTGATGTATATAGCAAGCTTACTTATATTGTTATTTGATTTCCAAAAGCTTGATATTTATTACTCAATATGTGTGTGATGGTTCTCGTTTCCATAGTGCATGTCACATAATATCTTTTATATTTTTGATAGCATGGCAAAACTGTCTTCTCTTGTAGAAGGATTAAGCAGTTTGCTTTAGGAGCACAAAATGGGTAGCTTAATATTCCATCTATCTCTGCTTAGTGACAACTAATTTATGATACAACTAAAAGATGTAATACATGGAACCACATTTGCAGCAGATACATGAGATCTCACACATGATTGTATTTGTGTTAGAATTGTGGATTTCTTTTAGAACTTTTGTGGAAGTTCTTAATAAGAAATGAAATGTGGTAAAATCAGTGTATGTTGCTTGTAAAAATGAAAGGGGAATGCTGTATACATCCTTTTTTCATTTTTCCTGTTGTTAGACATTAAATATTTATAATAACATCTCCATTCTCTTCTTTTTTTTTTTTTTTTCAGGTTGACTCTTCCATCTGGAATATAACGTATCTTTAGGTTTTAGGTGACTTGATTATGGGGCATAGACATTTATTTGGCACATCCCAAATGTTTGAGAGTGAACATGAGCAGAGCTGGAATCATATGCATACAGAGCAACCTTATGGAAATCTAGGTATTGTAATTTTAATGCCTTCAATTTTGAATTATATTCTAAGCAGATAAGGTTGATGTTGATGACAAATAGATAGTGTTTACAGTATGAAAAAATGTTTTAAGGCAGGTAAACCTATTATATTCTCCTACCTAGAAAGTTGGACCTGGGTTTTGGGTTATGCCTGCCTTTTGCATTATATAGGATCCTCTGTTTGTGTACTAGCTATAGTTCTGATGCCTATTAATTCTTCTTGTTTTGTTCCACAGTGAGGGCAAGCACTACAGAACAGGTTCCTTCTCTGTCCTGTAGAAATATGACTGTTGAAGGGGTGCATTTTTCTCTCCATTGGAATCCTGTGCCTAGATCAAGTGGTTATGCTTCCTCAAGCCACATGTTGAAGCACCACACTTATCAACCTGACACTTCAGGCCCATCTCATGATGTTTTTCTGCATCCATCACCACCTGTAGCATTTAGTGCTGCCCCTGAAAACTACATGCATCATGCATCTTCTTCCAATTATGAAGGCAGACTTTCCATGGAATTGAGGGTGGTTTTGTTGATCTTACAATGGGTGGCGGAAGAGGACCTCACAAGCGAAAAAGCCCTGGAGTCCCTTCAGTCTGTGAGAGGGGTGGTTCAAGCAGATATGTTGGTGCTGGAAGTTCATCTGATCTTCCTCTATCTTCTGACTTTTGGCAAGAAAAACCAAATATAGAAACTCAACACATGCATTGGGATCATGTTGCCATGCCTTCGAGCTATGGAGGCAAGGGCCTCTCAATTAGGGGTGAGGGTTCTATGAGGAACGTGAGAAGCCGTCCAGCACTTGATCTCGAATCCAACCTAGTTAGGACCATTTATCAAGCAATCCTTCACACACTGCCTACTCTGCAAGCCACCCGGTTGACCATTCTAGCTCAGTGGATCTCTCAGGTCAGAGCTCTAATGCTTTGTCAAGGGAGTGGGAGTGGGGCCATTTGAGAATGTCTCCTAGTCATGGAAGGAATCAAGCTTCAGGTTAGTTGGACATTTCACTATGTCATGTTTTGAATCTCCCCATCATTTCTGAGTCTTGCTGTTGAATTGCAGATTCAAGTGTTTTTAATCATGAGACAAACCAGTTTCTGGGTGGTAGCAGTGCTACAACTGCTTCTACTGAGGTTGGGGGTCTTCAGCATGATTTCATTTCGGGTAGAAATCCTGTTCTTCCTCAGAGTTTTAATGGCAACTCAGCCCAATCTGTAAGGGGTGTTCGCACAAACTATTCTCAGAGATCTAGCCCAACTTTCAGGGCTTCTTCCAGCAGTGTGCGCTTAGGACATGTGGCACCTTCAGAAGAGGGGGTGCAGGTTGCTGCTGAAACTTATTCCTCCAGACATCCTCGGCCATTATCAGCTATCACATGGCGCAATAATGAGCGGAATGCGAGGTCAAGGATATCTAATGACAGATATAGATCTCTAGCTGATGATGCAGCTTTCCATGACCGATTTTCATCTGAGGTATTTACTGCCGCTGAAGGAATTATGTTCTTGCTTAGCAATTGAGGTGGACTTGCATGTCCTCTAGTAATAATTGGAAAACTCATTCAACACAGCTTTCAGCATGTTGCATTTCTTCTGAGAGTGCTGTATTGTTTCACTTTGGTGCACTTTTTTGACTTTATCACTTAATAAGTACTCTTCTTTGTTGAATGATTGTGGCATTTTCTGTTTGATGACCAGGCTGTGAGTATTTTTTTTTATTATTTTTGATGATTCTGAAGTAGTGAAATGCTTCAGATAAAGTATTTTGCCAATGAGATACAGGAAAAATCCTATTCAGTAGCATTTACTATATATTAGCTTGCCAACTAACTTCACTGATTTAACGAGTCATTAGCTGAATGTTATAATTCGTTTTCACTCTGCAGGGTTTTATGATTGTGGACCGCTCAGCCTTTTATGGATCTAGAAACATGTTTGATCAGCATAGAGATATGAGGTTAGACATAGACAACATGAGTTACGAGGTATGTATTTCCGTTATCTACTACAGTGTGTTATATTCTTAGTGTTTTGTTTTAAATGACCTTGGATGATTTGCTTGGGCAGGAGCTACTTGCACTAGGGGAAAGGATCGGGAATGTTAGCACAGGCTTGTCTGAAGACTGGATATCTAAGTGTTTGACCGAATCAATTTATTGCTCTTCAGGTCAATTTCGGGATGAGAGCTCTTGTGTGATTTGCCTGGTAAGAATTTATTTGTTTGAAACGTAAGTGTTGTGGATTATATGGTATGTTTCAAGTACTGTCTGCAACTTAGCGACCAAAATCTTAGCTATCTCATTTCTATGAACCCACTTGTCCGATCATCTACATATTTTGATTTCAAAACAGAAAGCGCTAGTTGAATTTGAGAAATTCTCAAGAATCTTTGTAATTGACAGGAAGAGTACAAGGACATGGATGAAGTTGGGGCATTAAATACATGTGGGCATGATTACCATGTTCCCTGTATCAAGAAGTGGCTGTCAATGAAGAATACATGTCCAATCTGCAAAGCTTCAGCTCTGGCGGATGATGCCAAGGAGAAATAATGGCTTGTACCCTGCTTTATCATTTTATCATTTATCATTCTTGTATATATAATGAGAGTGTTGCTCAAACAAATCACAGACATCGTTTAGAGAAAATTTGTAACGAAAAAGGAAATGTTGGCATCCATCTCAATTTCGTGGAAGCCTTAAAAGTTAAATTAATTTCAATCCATTTGTTGTTTTTACCCCAATTTTTCTTGCGAGTTGTGCAAGGATTGTGAGTCTTTGTGAGATTCAGCAGGCAACCTAAAACGGAAGAAAAAGGATGCAATGCACTCTTCCTTCCCTTTGAATACACCGCTTGAGAAATGTCTCCCCTTTGCTCACATTCATGGTCTCCCTCCAGCATTGGGTTTTAGGCAAAGGAGTTACACCTTGCAGCTTCACCCAAAACCGGAATCAACCCTTGTACCCGTACAAGGCAAACATCCATCTATAATTCTTGAATTGCTGTGGCAATTTGGTACAAGTACCTCACAAGTTCAATTTAATCTCAATGCTCCCACGTGAAATCAATAATATTGTGGCATTTGAATTTTCCTCATGCATTTTTAAAAAATAAAAAATTTAAAAGTATAAATCCGTGCATGCAGTTTAAAAAATAAAATATGTAAAAAGAAGTATAAATTATCTAATCAGAATAATTTTAAGCATGAGATTAAATTCAGATAATTATCTAATCATCGCAATTAACGGTTTTTAATCACAATATTATTTATTGTCTTCAATTATACATATGTTTAGAATTTAAGGTTTAAATCAATCAAAATTAGAATAAATGGATTAAAATGGAACATCTCATTTGTGATTAAAAGCCGTGCGGCAACTTCGTAGGAAATGGGAATAAAGAGTGAGCAGAAAGTTCTGGAATAAAATATTCGGGGTTGCGTGAGTCAGCCGTGAGGTGATGATTGGCTAATTAAATAACCAACCAGTAACAAGTGGCTAAGGTTGCGCCGACTCGTCTGACCGCAACTTCGTCGCTTTCTGCGGACCTTCCTTTGGAAGTAAGAAAACCTATACGAGTCGGTCACCTCTTCTCCTTCTCCTATATAAATTCCCCTCTCCGCCCGTGTTATCTCGCATCCAACCAGAGCTAATCAAAATCTTTCTCAAAGCATTTCCTCAGATTATTCTCATAGCTTTTTAGAAGATGCAGATCTTCGTGAAAACCCTGACCGGCAAGACCATAACTCTCGAGGTCGAGAGTTCCGACACCATCGACAACGTTAAGGCCAAGATCCAAGACAAGGAAGGGATCCCACCCGACCAGCAAAGGCTCATCTTCGCCGGGAAACAGCTCGAAGACGGTCGTACCTTGGCGGATTATAACATCCAGAAGGAGTCAACTCTCCACCTGGTCCTCCGTCTTCGTGGCGGTATGCAAATCTTCGTCAAAACTTTGACCGGCAAAACCATCACCCTCGAAGTCGAGAGTTCCGACACGATTGACAACGTCAAGGCCAAAATCCAGGACAAGGAAGGCATCCCTCCCGACCAACAGCGGCTCATCTTCGCCGGGAAACAGCTGGAGGACGGCCGTACTTTGGCTGATTATAACATCCAAAAGGAGTCAACTCTCCACCTTGTCCTCAGGCTTCGTGGGGGCATGCAAATCTTTGTCAAAACCTTGACAGGAAAGACAATAACCTTGGAGGTCGAGAGCTCGGACACGATTGATAACGTTAAGGCCAAGATCCAAGATAAGGAAGGGATCCCACCAGACCAACAACGTTTGATCTTCGCCGGGAAGCAGCTTGAGGACGGGAGGACCTTGGCTGATTACAACATACAAAAGGAATCAACCCTTCATCTTGTTTTGAGGCTTCGTGGAGGAATGCAGATTTTTGTCAAGACCTTGACTGGAAAAACAATCACCTTGGAGGTGGAAAGTTCGGATACAATCGATAACGTCAAGGCAAAGATTCAGGATAAGGAAGGAATCCCCCCAGATCAGCAAAGGCTTATCTTTGCCGGGAAACAATTGGAGGATGGGAGGACTTTAGCTGATTATAACATTCAGAAAGAGTCTACCCTTCACCTTGTTCTTCGTCTCCGTGGTGGGCAGTGATTACTCTAAAAGAAAGGATTTGCCTTTGTTCTAAGTTTAAGATATTGCCATAATAAGGAAGTGTTTTCTTTTTCTTTTTCTTTAATGTTTGATATCTGGGTTTGTTGCATTTGTAAGATGTTAATCCAAGTATGGAATAAAAGTTTGGTGATCTTCTCTTATCTGCTTCTGTCTTGCCTGTTTTTCTGAAACAAATGTCCATGGAATTTCCATTAGAACTCTTTGGATCGTAAAGAGAGCAAATGATTGAATAATGTTTATTATAAACAAAATGAAGGTTGCTTGAAAATTGGGTTGGCTCCTCTGCTATTCTCATTCAATATTAGTTTAAATTTCATACATTGTGACGATTGCTGTATTGGAAACTATTGGTAGAAAAAGCCTTCGAGGGAGCTAAATTTAAAGAATTAGTTTCGAGTTTTTTCCGGATAACAACTCTAAACAAGTAGTTTTCACCTTCCTGTTCTTTGATCAAATGAGAAATCATAAGGTTCATTCTCGATTTCATGTTGGGAAGGATTATCTACTTTATTAGTAGCTTTGTGTTTCTGTTCTGGGACATGGCCCCTATCAGGCCCTTCTATTTTCCAGCCTTCATTACCAAAATTAGACCTCCTTGGTGATGTTTGGGAACTGTCTGCTTCACCTCTATAGTTGTGAAGGAGGTGAAGAGGGGTCACACCCCTTGATGGAGTGTCTGATCTGCTTGAAAATGGGGTCATCGTGCCTGAATGACGCTTATGTTTAATGTGTTTCTTAGCTTCCTGGTGCCAGTTCCGTAGAGCATTTGCTATTCTCTCATTGAAGATGGTAGGCTTCATGGTTGAACCCATCTGTTTGAATGCAATGCAAAGACCTTGAACATTTTTGAACATAGACAAATGCTTGTGTTCAAGCAATGTAGAGTTCTCTATATGACATTTTCAATTATTTTCACTTGTGTCACCAATGCATATAGAGGAAGAGTGACATAGCTGCATAGTATTTGTATGAGTATCCTGTTCAAACAAAGGCATAGCTAGGATTGTTATTAAGGAAGATTGGAAGAAGAATTTGAACAGAGACGCAAAGGTATTCAAATGGTTAAGGATGAACTTACCCCATTGATATCCTGATGATTATATCTCCCCGCTTCTCATGGAAGCAAGATTTTAAGCCGAACTCATACTTCAAGAGGGAACAAAAAATAAAAGAAGAGGAAACGAGGAGGCAGGATGTGTGGTGAGTATATATACTGTACAGAAGTTACAAGAAGAAGACAAATACTTGCAATAAGACTATGCTTAATAGCTCACCAATGTCCATACTAGGAAGGCTAGTTGAAACGCATTCTGTTAAAAATCAGAAACGAGGGGTAATTATTAGTATCAGATATTGTCATTGATTTGAGACGACATTTTACATATTTGAACTGGAGACAGGAAACACCTGGAAAAGTACAAAGTGAATGAGGTAGAGCAAGAGGTGAGGACGGTTGAACCAAAAGTGGTCATCCCCTGGCTGCACCACTGGAGTCCCCTTCACCACCTCTCCTCTCTCTTGAATCCTCAGCCCCATATTAGTTATCACAACTTGAAGCTTTGTACCCACCAGCAGGATGATCTGTTAAGAGCCATGTCCATTATTTAACATTATCACCAAAAGGGAATTGACAATTCAGTACATAAAGTTGCTGCTGAGATGCTTACAATCAGAGGGAGGAAAGGCAACCATAAATAAGAGTAGGTGCCTGTCCCATGTCCAGAAAAGTCAGAAGGTTAATTACATCCTGATAGCTATATATTATAGATTTATTGTAGTAACTTTGCTATCTTTGTTGATTCATGAATTTGGCATGAAGAAAGATTTCTATAAAAGAAAAGGAGATAATTTAGGTGAGGATTGTTGGCTTGCCATGGGTGTTGAACATTAGGAATAACACTGCAAAGAACCAGATGATTGGGCTGCCATCAGAAGAAGCAATGTTAGTACGTTCCACGTTTACCAAGAGGACTAACACCTATGTTTTAATCAAACAAAATTAAATTAAAAGGTGAAATAAATTATCACAGCTAAACTTGAGGATTCAAAGAATCAGGATTTAGAATCAAATTCTGATATGAAATTTGAAAGAGTTGGCTAGCCTAGTTTCTAGCCATTCAACCATATTGTCTTGAAAAGAATTACTATGGCTTCTTTCAAACAAGTGAATTAAATAAATAGCTTAAAAGCTTTACTTGATTCCTACGACAACTTTGAAATCTTCTTCAAGCGATCTCTTAATGTACTTCTGGAAATCAAATTTCGTCTCACTCTGGGGTGCCAAATGTGCCTAAGAAAATCAAATGTGTCAAAGTTAACATAATTGTAAGAAAAAGAAAACCCAACAAGAACAAGATGCTAATTATCTGAAAGGCTTACAATAATGAACCCATAGCGTAGGGTTAAGAAATCAACTTTGGGAACTGATGTAAAGAACTGCCTGAAGAAACAGACCTGCAATTTTGTGAATTGCCAGTTTGCCATCAATGCTCTCATTTTTCTTATATTCGGTTGAAACTGTCATGTTAAAGGGTGCTCAGATTGAAGCATGAAAGGAAATAGAGAATCAATGGAGGAGTTCAATGCACTTACTATCCACAGTAGGACTGGTGCGCGGCTCCAAAAGCTTAAGTGCCTTCGACCAAAAGTTGTATCCCTTGTAAATCTAAATCTCTCAGGGTC
>NW_018397263.1:2233760-2235756 GCF_002168275.2 Theobroma umbraticum | reverse complement strand
ATATTCTGGTAAGCATTAACACTGAGTAATAGCTCAGGTTTTTTTTTTTTTGGGAGTTTGGTAAATGGGTGGCCGTAGAAGAGATCAGCGTCAATGCTTCAAGTACTGATGAACTTCCAAGGCCTTGCTCCCACTTATTACGTTTAGTTTCCCTGAACGAACGTTGAGTTCAGAATTATTCGACCTACCAGGGTACTCTTCCTCTTTCCTTGAGTGGTTTAATCACATCTTAATTTACTTGTTACCCTTTCTTTTTTTCTTTCGAAATATTTGACAAGGAGCAATATCAAGAAAAATTCTGATGCACTTCTTCGGAAAATTCCTTGAAAATTCTCAGGATAATATTTCTACGTATGATGTGAAAGCCATTTCTGTTCTTAATATGTTCATATGTGCTAATTAATGGACAGAACTTAAATGTGGTTACCATCTAGAAGCTGGCATTTTCAGTCAGATCATTTTGGATATGCATTGGCAGAAAAGTTGACTTACAAGAGACTGCAAATTAATTTGTCATCAGTGAAAACTTTATCCTCCATTTTCAGGAGATATAATATATATCATGATTGCCTGCTTGATCTTGTTGCTAGGCTAATCTGATATTTTTCATATGAAAACGTTCATGAAGAAGTGAGAACCGACATAACTGGTAAAATGTAGAGGGAATGGGTGGCTAGCAGGAGCTGTATATACCTTTGTTTTTTCAAAATTTTAAAATTTTGTCTTTATAATAATTTTTTTGTTTAGTGAGATGTCTCGTAACAATTAATTAATAATTAATTATAATAAACTTAGAATTAAAGTAAAACTCCTTATAGTAAAATTATGCTCCATACCCTACTTCTTAAAATCTCATAACCACTGACTTCTTTTTCTCTTTTCTTTTTACCAAATGGAAATAAAAAATCATTTTTTTAATCCTCTTTTGCTTCTTATCAGAATTCTGTGTGCCAAAAATTTCTAGTCAGTGATTCATTAAGAACGAGACGGCTCAGCAGGTTTAGCCAGCATAGTAGGTCATCTGCTGATCCCCAACATTTCCTGGTCAAGGTCTGCCATAGTGCCATTTACCTTCCTTCCGGAACGTCACTTCTTTCAACGTCACCCCACGTTAACAAGTCTTAGTTGAGCTTACTAGGTCTCCTCCTTTCTATAAATAATTAAGTTCATTTAGATATACTGCAACAAGCTCATGAATGCCTGGTTGAGTTCTTAAATCTAAAAAAGGTTAACTCTCTGTCATAAAAAAGGTTAACACTCTGTCTTTTTCTACGTGAAATTTCTGTCAGTTTCTTAATATGGCAGCACAGAAAGGGAGTCGGTCTTTAGAGCAAACGCCAAGTTGGGCAGTCGCGGTTGTCTGTTTTGTGCTGATTTTGATTTCAATTATCATAGAACATGTCATCCACTTAATTGGAAGGGTAATTCAAGCAACACATAACCTCGATCTCTAATAACATTCATGCTGTTATTTTTGGGTACTTTGACAGTAATTTTTTCAATTCTCTACTTTCTGCAGTGGTTAAAAAAGAGACAAAAGCGAGCTCTTCGTGAAGCACTTGAAAAGATTAAATCAGGTTTGTCATTCCATACATGCATAGTTCTAGTAAATTAAGGTTAAATAAATTTGTTGTTTTGGTTTTCAGAAAACTTGGCTTTCTCTTCCTTTCAGAGCTTATGCTGTTTGGGTTCATATCATTGCTCCTGACAGTGGGACAAGGAGTCGTATCTGATATTTGCATATCAAAGGCTTTAGGGGCTACATGGCATCCTTGTAGCAAGAAACAGGAGAGTGAATCAGCAAAGAATGAAGAGAAATCTTCAGATTCAGATGAAAATCATCGGAGAAGGCTCCTAACGTTTCAAGATTCTGGTGGTGGTGATCGAAGAGTTTTAGCAGCAGCAGGATATGACAAATGTGCATCCAGGGCATGTTGAATTCGGTTTTAGCTTTCTCCTTTTGTTTTTTTTTTTTTGGTTCAAATTGTTAAAAAAC
>NW_018397263.1:2207244-2233660 GCF_002168275.2 Theobroma umbraticum | reverse complement strand
ACAATGCCCAAAGCAGCCCACAATCATTACTTGCTAAGCTCAAAGATGTAGAAGTTCTCCAAAGCCTTAAATCGGCCCAAACAAAGCCCAAAGGGATAGATTCTGACCCAATAACAGAGAGTAGGGCACTCCGTGAATTGAACTCGGGACCTCTCGCACGCTAAGCGAGAATCATACCACTAGACTAAGTGCCCTCGTTGACCGTCTCTGAGTCGTTGAGCCCAATCAGGAACCGTTGATGTTTTCCTTTTGTCACTGTGAAATCAACCATTGGCTTCCAAATGTGGTACGAATTTACATTTGTGTAAGATTTTTCATTTTTGTTTGAAAATCTTTATCGCCCGATGATTCTACATGCAATTGGGCTGATGACATGCTTATGCATGACGTATTGGCTTATATATGATCACTGATTTAATAGATTCAAAAAATACTTTAATTCTTCTTATTTCATCTATGATTAATATTTGGCATAATATTAAAAAAGTTTTTAAATTATTTAAGAAAATTTAAGTAAGTCGTTACTCTTTTATCACATTCATTTAAATCATCGTATTTTTATTTTAAAATAAATAAATTCTTACAACTAATAATTAGTTAATTATTACTAATCAAAATACATTTTGTTATGTTATATTCACATGACACTAATACGATGCTGAGATGGAAAGTAAAAAATGTCCATATTATCATGTCGCATTAATATGCTACATAATCATCAATTATGATGTATTAGCATATTACATTAGTATCATGTGATATAAAATAACAAATAGTATTTTGGTTAAATCAATTATTAATTATAAAAATTTATTTAATTCAAAATAAAAGTTTAAGAGTTTATTTGACTCAAAATAAAAATATAAAAACTTTATTGAATACAATAAATGTATAAGAATTTATTTCAATTTTCTTAAATAATTTAAAATTTTTTTTAGATATTATACCTTAATATTGTGAAGCTGTTAAAAGGTTGGCTTGCATTGACTCGTATGTAATTTATTCTGATGCTTAGTTACCATATTAAACTTTATTCCAGAGGAAAAAAAAAAGAAAAACATGTAACATAGAAATTTGACATTCTTTGTTTCCAGACAGAAGCTATTTAATTACAATAATTATGAAGAAGGAAAGAAAAAAAAATGTTTTAATTCAAAGATTGAAATACAAATAATTAACAAAATAATGTGATTATGAAACCTAATTAACTGTTAGATTAAAAAATTGACAATGTGGAAGTTGCTCTTCTTCTCTCTTTGACTTTCTGGAATGCACTCAGCCAAGCATTTCTTGTACCTTTCTTGACTGGAATCCTGCAAGAAACCATTTAAAATTATACATGTTTTAATAGCTTAATCTCAATGGGAGATTAAGAAAATGAATGCAATCTAAATCTATTGATTTCCACCACTACTTCTCCTTTGGGATTTCTTTTTTCTTTCAAGAAAATGAATTTGCTCTTGGTGTAATGGAAATATGACGTACTGACAGATACACCTCTCTCATCAAAACAAAGTCTTGCATTTTGAATTTTCTTTCCCTCAAATTAATTATGATAAACCAATGAGGTTTTGTTTGTTAGTACACTTGTTTGGAAATTGTAGAATTGGCTGTCAACAATGGCAATGAAGGAAACCAACCTCTCATCAGATTTTAGTGTGAACATAAGAAAAGGAAGAAACCAAAACCACTTACCGGTAGTTTCCCACCGAAGTCTTGCTTTGTTCAGTCATAACATTGAACCTATTAATATTGTATTGGACTGGAAAAAAAAACAACTCAAGTAGCAGGAAACCATGGCAGCTGGAAATACATCTCCTAGCTCTCTTGAACACACGCCAACATGGGCTCTTGCCACTGTTTGCTTTGTTTTCATCTCCATTTCCATTGCCCTGGAACACTCCATCCGTCTCCTTACCAACGTGAGTGAGTTCAAATTTTTTTCTTCTTTTTTGAGATATAATCCTCAGATTCTAACATGATGAGCCATTGCAGTGGTTAAAGAGACGTCGAAAAGCTGCCTTGACTGATGCTGTGGAGAAGCTGAAATCAGGTTCAAATATAATTTGACTACCTCCTTGCTGTGACTTGAAATCATGATTCATGTGTAACATATACTAACCTATTTGGTTCATCTGATTACTTGTTTGCAGAGTTGATGCTTTTGGGATTCATGTCACTTCTATTGGCAGCAACTCAATCGCCAATTTCTCATATATGTATACCCGCAAAGATGGGAGATATCATGCTTCCATGTAGCAAGCAAGTTAAGTCCAAGATCACAGAAGTGCAAGCCTATGATCAGCATTTTGAGAGTGAAACTTCAGGGAGGAGATTCTCATCAGTGAGTGGCCTCAAAGATGATATTCTATGGCAAATACATAGGCAACTAGCTGATGGTGATGGAGCTACAACTAAGTCTGGAGCAGCTGATGATCCTTGCAGTTCTGAAGTATGTAATTTGAATACTAGTATAGTATCTTCTTTTCTCTCTTTTTTGTTCCCTCAATTGGTTACTTGTACCTATAATTGTTGATGTTTGTGCTTTTTGATGACTTGAAATTTGTAGGGAAAGGTTTCCTTAGTGACAAGTAAGGGCATACAGCAGCTACATAAATTCATTTTTGTTCTGGCAGTTATGCAGATTGTACACAGCGTTGTCACCATGGCTTTGGGCAGGGCAAAGGTAAATCATCTTAAACATTATACATACAAAAATCAGTTTTGTTACTTCATTGCAACTTCACCAGACTTTACATGTATTCACTAATTAATTTGATAAATTTTAAATAAGTTGACGTTTGAGATATTATTTTAATTATAATTACATCTTATTTTTAAATAAAAAATCTTGAATTGGAATGTCTTTTTTTTTTTCTCGAATATGTAAAAAAATAAGAAACAGATTTTTGTCTTGTTCATATTTTTCACTCTTGGTTTTCATGGTAAACGTAGATGAGGCGGTGGAAAGCATGGGAGAAGGAAACTCAAACAACAGAGTACCAAGTCGCTAATGGTATGCTAAGAACATTCTTAAACCTTAAGTCATCTAACTAATCATTTTTCAGACATAGCTTTTTTTTAACAATGAGTTCCACCAAATAAACAGTGAATAACACATAATTATATTTATCTATTGTTTGCTTGAATCCACTAAAGTCAACAATTTCATTTAGTATTGAGTGAATGTGCCTAGTTTCTTTCTAGCCAAGATGTTTCATGAGTGCGCATGGGAAATATGCTTTTATTTTATTTTATTTTTTTTGTCTATAAACTCTTTTGACAGTTTCTCAAGGGAGCAAGGTTGACATTAAAGTAAAAGCCTTAACTAGTAAAATAACCAACGATTTGGGAGCCTTATTGATTTGACTTCCTATTAATCATTTTGCCTTGCATGCAACTCCACTCTACTACAAGACAGGCTGAAAGTCCTCTTAGCTAATTTGCCCAAAGTGTATACTTGTGGCCCTTTTCTTCATTGTTCAAATGTCAAGCCTTACCTAGTAACTACAGTTGAATCTAAGACTTCTCACCCATGAATCTGTTAGATCCCGTTCGTTTTTATAAAGGAACAATAGAAAAATATCAAGTAGACGTAGACAAACTGGTTTGGTTTGGTTTGGTTTGGGAACAAGCACAGCAGAGAAGAATAAAGAAGTAACAGACCCGCTAGAAATTCTAGTCTAAAAAGAGGGTTGATTATAAACTTTAGCTGCTAGACTTTTATTTTTCAGAAATGGCTTCAAAGCTTGACATCCGAAAGTAACGGCTTTGTGGACCATGAGATTCTGACAAAGTGTGAAACCCTGCAAGTGCAGAGTAAATGGTCCATCTTCAAAACCTCATTTTCTTACTTGTTGGACCAGTTTACATGTTCTAAGGGTCAAGTTATGGCAAGTTGCCCTGCATTTTAATGCTTACTATGAGGAACAATTGCGAATGCACGCTACTGCCAAGAATTGAATTTTTACACCAGCAATAAAAACAAGACAGCAAAGATAATCTAGGACTTGAGAATTGGGAATGTAGAATTTTTATATAAAACTGTTTTTCTTGGGATGGAATTATTGGTCCTGAAACGGAGGTATAAGACTGTAATTCGTCCTCAGCATCCAGTATTTTCCGCTTCTTGCTGCAATGGCCCATATCTTGGTGAGAAGGAGGAGAAGAAACTGGTAAAATGGTATTACTATTAGGAGCGGTCTCTTTGTCACCTTGTTGCATATCTTGCCCAGTTATGTTCAAATGTGCCGATGCTACTAACGAGAAACTGGTAGGTTCGGTTAGAACATAGAAAAACCTTGCCCAAAAAAAAAAGGGCAAAAACGAACTTGAATCACTCAAATTGAACCACCAAGATCGAAAGAGACGCAGTCTTTACCGCTACCAATATGTTTACCTCGGCCTGGACATTAAATTCTCAACAACTTGGGATTATACACACTGGTGGCATAAATCCACAACCATCCACGAGCCAAATCTACATAGCTTGGGCAAAAGAAAGGGTTTACAGGAAAGGGAGAAAGAGAGGTATTAGCATGAGAAGAAAGAAGAGGAAGAGAGAGTGTTTTGGTGCAATAAGAGTACAGGCAGAAAAGGAGAGGCAAAAGCCAACGATGAAGAAAGGGAGGCTGATGGCGCAGAAGTAGAGGCATATCAGTTTGAGAGAAAGGAAGGGGAGGAAAGAAAAAAGGGAAAAAAAAAAAAAAAATGCTGCTACCAAAGGTCTCCACCCATAACCATACACATCCTAAAATTTTACCAGGGTATCAGAAAAGACAATCCTCACATAACTTAGTTGGACACATAAATATAACAAACAAGGCTCTCCAGTTTTCCCTTATGACTCATTGGTTTAAGGTTGGATGCGTTGTTCGTATAGTTGATACCAACTTGGTGGATTGGATTGAACTTAAGAAATAGATGATGAACTCTTACCTGTTTCCCTGTTTTTCTTTTTTTTTTTTCAAGTGTAAGAGATTAACAGATTTTGGGCTGTTGTCTTTCTCTCTCACAATTCTCCTGTTCACTAGATCCTGAAAGGTTCAGATTTACAAGACAAACAACATTCGGAAGACGACACGTTTCTACTTGCACAGAAACATCAATTCAGCTCTGGATTGTGAGTGGCCATTCTATTTCTATAAACTATTAACGTTTTCCAATAAAACAGTACAATATATTTGCGGTTGTGTTTCTATTAATAAATTGCTCTGGATGGTTGTGAATTGGAGCAGAAATGTTTCTTCAGACAGTTCTTTAATTCAGTAGCCAAAGTTGATTATATGACTTTAAGGCATGGCTTCATCTCGGTAAACAAGCTACTTTTTCCAAATATGGAGGTTGATTATGGCATACATAGCATAAGAAATGCTTTCCTTAATACTTAAATCGATACATTGTTCCATGAACCTTTCAGGCTCACTTGTCGGGAGGTATAGTAATTTCGATTTCCAGAAGTACATAGAGCGATCCTTGGATGAAGATTTCAAGATTGTGGTCAGCCTCAGGTTCTTGAATCTATAAATCTAATCTTCTTGAATCCTGATGAGCCAACACATAAATATTTAAAGACTTATCCGGAAAATTATATTTAATCTTCTTTGGCAATTTCTGAACTATCAGCTAATATACATGGAACTCTGTCTCTTTGCCAGCCCCCTTATGTGGTTCGTTGTTGTTATCCTGATGCTTGTTGACGTGCACGGTGAGTGTTTTGTTTTCTTTGTTTCCCTTTATATAGTTATGTCTTGATCTTCTGGTTTTTGGAATCAATCAGGCTGGCACGCATATCTTTGGTTATCTTATGTTCCCCTCCTGGTAAGTGTAAAAAGTTGCATCTCTGTAATTTTCTTCTGGTCCAAGTATAGTCTTCACAAATTCTTTCTCGATTTATAGGTAGTGTTAACTGTGGGAACCAAACTTGAGGTCATTGTTGCACGAATGGCTCTTCAAATCAACAATCAAAACAGAGTGATCAGGGGAACCCCTCTAGTTCAACCAAAAGATGAACTGTTCTGGTTTGGACGGCCGCAATTTGTTCTTACTCTTCTACATTTCGCGTTATTTGTGGTAACTTTTCTTAATAGAATGTAATAGGAAAATGAAACAAGTGAAACTATTTACCTGACAACTCTTTGAATTTGAACTAACTGATGCTTGTTTTTCAGAACGCCTTCGAGCTTGCCTTCTTCATTTGGGTAATGGTTAGTAAATCCAACCTTACTCTGCTTTTCCTCTTTAAATGTTAAAATTTTATCTTGCAGACTGTGCAACTTATAGTTCTGTTTTCAACTGTCATCTCTTTTCTTCATTCTCAGGTCCTATTTGGTTTTGATTCTTGCTACCATGAGCACACCGCAATCACTGCCACAAGGATTGTATTAGCGTAAGAATTACTTTGTTTCTAACTAGTTGAGGATCTAAAACTTTGCAATTGATTAACTTCTAAGATCTTCATTTTCTTGATTTCCTTAGGATCACAGTTCAAGTCCTTTGCTGCTATATTACACTTCCTCTATATGCACTTGTGACACAGGTAAAGGTCCACTGAAAACAATGTTTTCTAGTTCTGAGACTCACCACTAGTAATATAACACGGCTATTATTAATCTTGTTTGTATACAGATGGGTTCAAAATTCAAGGGTAAGGTATTAGATGATCAAATGACCAAAATCATCAAGCAATGGCATGCCGATGTGAGGGAGAGAAGGAAGAGACAAGAACTTCTACAATCTCCTCACACTTCTATGTCAACAGAATGGAGCCCGAGAAGGGGTAGTCCAGCCGAATTCGCTTCTCTCCCACTCGCAGGCCCTTCATTGACTGAAAGCATTTACTTATCTAACAAACGGGGAATCACTGAAGAACAAGACAAAATAGTGAAAGTAGAAGCAGGTTCCTCTCGTGGTCCATTTCAGCCAGTCATACTAGATAGGCCAATGCTGAGGAAAGGGTAGATTGGAGAGAAAATGGAGCCATACCACTGGCAAGAGGGAGATCAGTTTTGTCTAAAAAGTTATTCTGATGCCCTGATCTATGTCAATCATAAAAAGGCACACATCGGTCACTTAAAAGAGGTTTGCATCTGCCAGTTTCTGGTTCATAGTGTAATGACAAAGTTTACATGGATTGATTGTGTAATATTAAGGCCCTTACTGCCAGAATTCACTGTAAATCAGTAATATACCTTTCAGGATGATACAACATAAGACAGGACCAAAAATAAAATGGCACTAGAACGAACTTGTATCGACTTGTTGGATTCATAGCATAGTTTCAAAACTTAAAAAAGGTTGAGTCAGGTATCTAGTAGATGTTTCTTGAAAGAATCTGTCTCACATTTGCTCTCACGTGGTTTGGCCCAATTGAAGCTTCAATTAAATCACATTAATTTGAAGTTTTTGAAGGTTTTATGAGGGAATAGAGAGGGAGACAAAAGATTGCAAGCTATGCCTCATGTATGATTAAGACAACAGCACCATAAATGTTTTCTCCATTATAAACAAGGATTGCGAGAGTTTATGCTACCTGCTTGTTCTAGATTGGTTTTGGACCACTTTGGGGGTCCACTATTAGTCTATCATGGCATCCTGTGGTTGGATATGACCCTGAAATTGAGTTAAATGAATGCAACAAATAGTATCCACATCAAGCATGGGACCAAGGGTCATTGAGCTAGTAAAAGATGTGGACTTGGAGGAATCCAGGTTCATGACCACATCCTCCATTGTCCAAGGTTCCACTACTTAACCTTTATATTCCTCTGCTTTTGCTTATTCTTTCACCACCACAGACCCTCCCCTCATTGATGATGCTGATAACTACTCATATTTTCCCTTTAAATAACCTCTCTCCCGCTCTATATCTCTACCCCCACCTCCCACAACACTCTCTCTCTCCATGGCTGACAACCTCTCCTTATGTCTCGTGGTAGCCATGGATCGTCTTTGGTTTCACCAAATTATTCTGTTCCCAGAGCCCTTTTCACTATATTTCCCTAAAACCCTCAGACCAGTACAGCAGCCCAACTCAGAGTCTACCACTACGTCTACAAGCCCATCATCAAGCCTCTCTTTATCATCTCTACCAGGTGACATCCCAACGGCCGTGTCTCCTCTCCCCGACCAAGAAAACTCAGCAATTTCATCTCCATTAACTCCACCGGTAATAAAAACATAAACACCCATGCTCCTCAACAATCTTCAAATATATGTCTCCAAGTTCAGGCTGTTACCAACTTTTTTTTTTATTTTTTTGCTTTTTTCATTTTGGTATTGTTTCTATGATGACAAATTATAGGATGATTCTAAAAGAGAGGAAGAAGCGAAGAAAAGACCAACAAGAGTGAGTCTTAGCCGTAGTAGAAGTCGTTCACATTCTTCATCACCGTCAACCCAAAAACGTCAGAGGAATCACAGACACTCAACTTCATGTTCACCTGGGGGTAAACTGCAAGAATCCATGAGTTGTAGGAGCTTGAAAGATTTGGAACTAGAAGAAGTAAAAGGTTTCATGGATCTTGGTTTTATATTCAAGAAAGAAAACTTAAATGCAAGAATGATTAGTGTTGTCCCTGGCTTGCTCAGACTTGGATTTCTCAAAACTAAACAGAAAACTGAACTGAATCTTGCTGCTGATGAACTACCTAAAGATGATGATATTGAACCAGAGGAGACCGGTGTTGTTAGACCATATTTATCAGAGGCTTGGCTGATTAAAAGACCTGATTCTCCATTGCTGAATCTAAGGGTACCGAGGGTCTATGCCGCTGCTGATATGAAGAAACATCTCAAGTTTTGGGCTAGGACTGTTGCATCTGTGGTTCAGCAGGAATGCTAAGTGTAAAATCTTGTCAAATACTCCATAGAAAAGAGCCTGTCAAATCTAGCAAACAACAACTACATAGCTGCAACTGTAAAAAAAAAAGAGTTTGTAATGAGATAGTATACTATAAATAAACAATGAGCCAAATGCTCTTTCTGTCACCTATTTTAACTACTTCTGATTAAGATAAATGCAGAAGTAGGATCTTCTTCTTTTGTTCTACTAAGTCATCCGAATTGCTGAAGAGATAAGGCAACAAAAAGGAAGATGATCAGGACGGTCCTACCATGTTCTGGGTTGATATAGAATAACAAAAAGATAGCTTCTAATTGCAGCCAAGAGCCCCATTGCACTGTTTCCATCCTTTGTTTTGTCTTCACTTGATTTGAGAGCTGCATTATTCATGTGTTGTTTCTTTGTTTGTTTTCAAGTGAGATGTTGCTGTCATGTTCTCCATGCCCATACATATTAGATCATTGTTTTCTTATGAGGCCAGGTCTTTTTATATACATCACATTAAGTCTAATCAGGTTCCAAATCAAATGTTGTAACATATCAAATCAGGGGACAAAGGGATAGCTTTTCACGAATTCCTATCCTTATTGTCCTACATTCTTACTTTGCCATGTTCCTAATCATTTTACGCTTGGCTGGGGCAGCTTTAAACATGTCGTCCCATGCTAGCTAAGAAAACAACTTAGTACTCTGTGGACTGCAGATCATACCATGGGAATGTATTTTTTTTTTCCTTTTTCTGGGTTATTTTGGGAAGGTGAAAGAATTATTTGCCCTCTACAAACCACTCTCGGACAGGACAACTTGCATTTGTGGACAACATGCCCTCTACAAACCCTCTTTGTCAGTTAAAGTACTTCATACTTCCTTCAAAGTTCAAACTATCTCATCTTTGTTTGTTTGTTATCCTTCTTAACAAGTTAACTATTGGGGATGGAGGAGGGGTTGCTTGGGTCTGAACTCAAGCGTACATGCCTCACAAACAATCCTGTTGCCAGGCCAAGTAGTGGAAGGCCTCATCTTTGTTTCTCTGAATCAATGTGTTGGACGTTTTTAATAAGCATAAGTTAATAGTTGAATTAAAGTGGACTAAAGATCAAATTGGAAAATGGTTAGGTTTTTCAAGTCTTGATTGTTAATTAACTATTAACTATATCTATACAAACAAATAGAAAACAAATATGTAATTGTCTTTAAATGGAATTCTTCAGTGAATTGGTTTAGTAAATGTAAAACATAATCAATCATTAGTTTTCATTGTATTTTCAAAATTTATCGTTTATAAACTTTTTACACACTATTAAAGAAACAAATAAAATTTTATAAACAATGACATCGATACACATCTTCAAATCATTATACTATTCATATTTATTGTAATCCTATGTTCTAACACTATGATCATGTTGGAGGATAGAAAATGGGCTTATTCAATGAGCCCCCAACAATAAGCAATATTGACATATTTCAACTAAATAGTAAAATGGTTGAACTTGTAATCCAAGCTTAGTCTAATTATTGTTATTGCTCTTTGTACAGATTGAAATTAACTATTGAAATATTTTATTAATTGTTAGACATACTCAAACGCAGAAACAAAAGTAAAAAATATGACAAATTGCTCTATGGGTTCGACAGAAAAAGAGAAATGGGCCGAGGTCTAAAGAACCATTGCAGTGACGAAGAACGAATGGATTCAGGAAGAGTCGAATGAAAACAAGCAATGGGCCGAAGTCTAAATAACTCAAGAAACAGCCCTCGGTGTCTAGAATGGAACCCGAATTATAATTGGGTTTAACTTCTAAGTCCCAAGAAACCATAGGCTAATGTCTTAATAAAGCAGCAAACAAATTTATTAAAATAGAAAAGCACTCAATTATTATCTGTGATGTCAACTATGCTTATCCATTTCTTCGTGGTCCTTCTTTATTTTTTTAAAAAATAATAATAATAATAATAATGCAGTCCAAATAGATTAGAATTGCCAGTCTCTTATGCATAGTCAAAGGAGTAAGGAATAAGAAGAAAATACATAACAAAAGTATTAAAAAAATTCAAGAACAAATTATTCTCACCACTAACTTGTATTAAAATATTTTAGAAATGATTTAACTCTAACTCGTTGACAAATTTTAATACCACATCCACATAAAAATATTAGTTAATGAGGAATTGCTATGTCATATTCACATGAAGCTTTGCTTAAGCTTTTAAATTCATCGATCTTCAAGCTAGAATAATAATAAAAAATTATATATATATATATATATATATATAAACACGTCTATAATTATATATGATGAAAAATTTCATAAGCTCTCTCTTAATATAAACCACTACTTTAAATTATTTGGATCTCCCACTAATCACTTTGAAACCAATTATTTCTATCTCTTCTAAGTCAAAAGCCAATGTTTTTTTATATGTGTGTGTAAGAGAAGTAGTGGGTTTTATTTTCTATCCAATAATAACACAAATCCACTTGGATTTAGTGAATGGGGGGTGACATGGGACTCCATATTCAGAGGTTAAAATTTACTCAATTACTTTATTTATAGTTACGTCTCGACTTCCTCCATCTTGTTAACATAATTAAAAGATAAACAAAGTAGCACTATATCCACATATTCATGCTTATTGCCACCTACCTCGGACGGCAATGGGGTGGCTATACTCACTTCTGATTCGACATTAAAATATTATTTAATGTTTATATTATAAGTTTATGTTTTTAATTTAAAAGGTACATTTATTAAGTGAAGGAAAACTTTATATATTAACTCAAAACCCGTTTCATTTTTTATTAATGTAAAATTCATAACATTTTATCTTATTACACTTACTCTTTCACTTATTAAAAGAGAGATTCATCTTGATTTAAGTCTATTTCGATCTTGATATCTTTTACGAGAGATTTTACATAATCAATGAAGATTTGGATAGATTTAATTTTATACCACTTATCACATATTTATATTTTCAATTCAAAAACACGACTATCTAATAAAAAAAAATTTATTATATTTTTTATTAATATAAAATTCATGATGCCTAAACTCAGCTCTCTTTTTCTTTTACCTAAATATTGTGTTGTTTTCTTTCTTTTCAAGGTTCGGTTCCAAACTCATACTCTTTGACGTTCTCCGTAACCAAAAACTCAAACTCTTTGCTTGTATCTTAATGATCAAATTTAATTCTATATTCAAAAAATATATGCATTTACTATTTTAAATCAAATATCTTAACAGATACAATGTACTCAAAAATGAACATCAATGCATCAAAGTGGAATTTGTAACTTCTTTTAGAAAGTGTAAGAAATAGGACTCCCTAAATTGCTCAAGAACTTTCCCCTCTTTTTTTTCATAAAATTTTTTTGTTTTATATATAATAGTTTTTATATATAATTAATTATGTTCTTCTCTTTTGGCCATGGAGATGGAGCAGCTGCATGTGAACTAATTAATTCTGTAAGCATTCAGCAATTTAAACAATGGTATATATGAATTATTCATATATATTATATATAGTTCTAGACTTCTAGATGGGGTCTCAGCATCGACATAATTGATTTGGCAGAGCAAGATTTCAGTTTTATAATAACAAATCATGCATTATAGTGGACAGAAATTAGAAGAACTTACCGTATTAAAACCAATATTTTATTTTTATTTTTAAGCAATTAATTTAAAAACTCTACGGAACCAACTATAAATGAGGAAACCAACAATTTCTTTTTCTTCTTAATCAAATAATTCCATAAATAAATTCAATGGCGAATTCAAGATAGGATGCTTAAAGATGTGAACGATGACAAAATTGATGTATCCAGCAAACACCGAGGAAAAACTTGCTTCGTAGTGGGTGGGGTGCCGCCCGCGTGACGGCGTGAGGAGAGGAAGTGGCCCAAAGGTCAAAGAAAGTGGCGTAGTGGAGAGGGCTTTCTTATTTTTGTTCTTGCTCTTTCTATATAAGCCTTGGGACATTCTTAGAGTTTGATCACACCAACAAGGCAAGAGAAAAGAAAGAAGCTAAATGCTAGAAAAGATGGCTACCTGCAGACACCATTGTTGCTCAAGCTTTATATTTCTGTTATTACCGTTACTCCTACAGTTTCATTTAGGTACTTTGTTTCATTCATTTTAATGTTTTATTGCTATATGTTTCATACCATCAAACTCGTATAACCTTATATTCATGTGATCAAGAGTATGGTCTAATAACACTCAAACATTTAATTTATTGATTGATATATAATTTTTTTATCTAAAGAATAAGACTCAAACCCTTTCTCCCATTTCAACAAAAAAAAAATGATCTAATAGCAGTAATTAAACGGACGCTAGACTTTAGTGGTTACATATATCCCATTATTAAGTTTGAGGGAAGTTTAAACTTAAGTGATAAGTGAGGTGAGATTTGAGCAGAGATCTTTATTATTAAGTTAGAACTTCAATGTTCAAGTAATAAATATGAAATGAGATATGAGTAAAAATCTTAATTCTTAAGGTAAAGCTTGAATTTTTTTTTTTTATCAAGACAATTACTTTTGACACAAACCCAATATCTTTCCTTCCTAAGTTCTTATTACAGGGACAAAACCCTTTAAATTACTTAGAAATATAGATTCATGTCACGATGGTGTACTACGACCGTAACCTATAGCAATATTTAATTCCATGTTGAATGAAAACTAATTCTAAGGTGACAAAAATGGAAGAATTACTAATGCAAACAGTTTTTGTTGATTTTTGATGCAGGCAAAAGCGATCTCCAATTGAACTACTATGCTGAAAGTTGCCCAAATGCTGAAGAGATCATCAAACAAGAAGTCACCAAGCTGTACGATAAACATGGAAATACAGCTGTTTCTTGGGTTAGGAATCTCTTCCATGACTGCATGGTGAAGGTATGTATACTAATTACTACTATATTATCAAGTATTACTAGTGGCGATTCATATTAGTCTTAGTAGAATAACGAAGCTGCTTTGTCGATGTAGTCATGCGATGCATCCCTGTTGTTGGAGACAGTGAATGGAATCCAGTCAGAACAACTATCCGATAGGAGTTTTGGGATGAGAAACTTCAAGTACGTTGAGACAATCAAACATGCTCTTGAGAAAGAATGTCCAATGACAGTTTCCTGTGCTGACATCGTCTCTCTTTCTGCTAGAGATGGCATTGTCTTGGTGCGTATTCTCAAATCTGAATTTCTCCTTTTTCTCTCCCAAAAATCAATTGTATAAAGTAGTACTAATTAATACAAGTAAAGTTACAAACGTTTAAGCTATGGCTTATAATATGTTACAGCTTGGAGGACCACGCATTGAAATGAAAACTGGCAGGAAAGATAGCAAGGAAAGCTACCTGACAGAGGTAGAGAGTACCATCCCCAACCACAATGATACAATGGAATTGGTGCTTTCTCGCTTTCAATCCATTGGCATTGACACCGAAGGAACAGTAGCTTTATTTGGTACATGAAAGCATCTTCTCTGCCCTTTCACTGCAATTAACACATAAAAAAAAATTCTGCTTTAATTTACAACCACTTAACTGACTCAATACCCAACTTCATTAATTCATATAAACTTTGCTAAGGAAAAACACATTTTAAGATTAAATTATTATTTATAACAATAGTCTTATATTAAAAATAGTATTTGAGGGTTAACGTTGAGAGAAGATATTACTTAATATAAAAATTGTAAAGAGGGTCTTGAGAGCACTCTATCCCTAACAAAATCCTTTAATGTATAATCCATTCACTGAAATTCAATTGAGTTCGTAAACTTGTCTTATTCTTATGCAGGAGCTCATTCGGTAGGCCGAGTTCACTGTGTAAATTTCGTGCACAGGCTCTACCCCACGGTTGATCCAACATTGGACCCTCACTACGGCGAGTACCTCAAAGGAAGGTGCCCATCACCGGACCCTGATCCGAAGGCGGTGTTATACGCAAGAAACGACCGTAAAACGCCAATGATTCTTGACAATATGTACTACAGGAACTTGCTGGAGCACAAGGGACTGCTCTTGGTAGATCAGCAGTTGACATCTGATCCAACCACGTCCCCTTTTGTGGAGAAAATGGCTGCTGATAACGGATATTTCCATGACCAATTCGCAAGAGCTGTGCTGTTGTTATCCGAGAATAATCCACTTACAGGAGATCAAGCAGAGGTTAGAAAGGATTGCCGCTATGTGAACAGTGATTAACACTATGATGTTAAAATAAACAATGAAGTTTCCTTTTAGCATGCTTAAGAAGAAAGGAAGAGTTTTCGTTTTCGTGCTTGCATCTTACGAGTTATATATTTGCGATGCAATAAACCTTTCTGATAATTGTGATTATATGGGCCCCGGCCTAGCCCTTTTCTTGCTATGTCTTTACTTTTTGGTGGCCTCGGCCTATCTAGTTTCCATCAATACGGTCCAAAAGAAGGGCAAGTCCAGCCCAAGAAAAAATTGAGTATGCACTAGCTGGATGAAAATATTTATTTTTAAATTTAAAACACATATTTTTTTCAATAGTGTAGAATCCGTAATATTCTACCCTATTTTATTTGGCATTGACTTTTTACCCGTGGATGATTCAATTTTATACTAACTCTTTCGCACGTATATGAGAATGACTCACTGTAATCTTAACTTACCTTAACTTTGATATCTCTCGTAAAAATTCTAAATCAGTAAAAAGTTATAAACACTTTGATACTATTTATTACAAGTCTATATTTTTAACTCAACAACGTACTTATCATGTAAAAAAAAATTTTTACTTATAAATTCAAAACTTATCTTATTTTTTATTAACGTAAAACCTGTGCCATATAAATAATAATGACCTAAAATCCAAATCCCAATCCCAAGACCCATGTTTTAATTGAAATAAAACAAATATTAGCCAATTTGATATTCATAGTTCAGCACAGTCTAAAAAAATGTTGTTTGCGAAAACACCAAAAAAGAAAACGTGTTGTAGATAATAGAATTCTTGGATATATATAAAAGTTATAGTATTAAAATGAAACCATCTCCAGCTACCACGACATTATTGTACTATCAAAATTAGTATTAAGAAAAACATAACTCTTGTTCATAATTAGTACAAAGAAAACACTTAATAATTGTTAATTTTGAAACAATTTTAAGGAAACAATATGATTTATTTTCTCAGTCACTGTTGATGACAATCTGACAACAATAGTTTGTCAACATAAAACAGAGCAAATTCTAGAGGTAACATCCAAATGGTACCCCGGGTCCCCAATTAACTATTTCAAGGAAGAATTTTCTTCAGTGTATGTGTCTTTAGATTTACGTTTTCTTAACAATTTTAGTAAATAAAAAAATTGAATAAAAATAGAAAAATCATTCATTGGGTAATAAGTAATGACTAATCATGGACTAAAAATGTGATCCTAAAATGGAAGGCTTGATGTTTGATCTGCAAGCTAAATGAAAGTTCTCCATTCCCATGGCTCCACCGGGGCCGTCCGATGCAACGTAAGGACAAATCATCAATGATTGGATGTCTCGTGCTAGTGCTCGTGCATGCCCACCTAACGTAGGGCCCAGATCAAGTGGGCTTGAATTGTGGGCCCAACCACATGCAGTATAATACATTTATGTTCCATTCTGTCCATTAAAAAATAAAAAATGGCATCGATTTTCTACAGTCCAGCGCAGCAATCAATGTGAAAGTGATCAGATCAAACTCGTAAGTTGAAAAACTCTCCATCTCACGCAAAATTTCCAAAAAAAGCCGTGACAGGGGGCTCTCGTTGATTTCAATGCGGTGACTTGGAAAGATGACGTGGCAGATTATGCCTAGTGCGCAGTTTAGGCAGCTTTTGTAATTTTCTTCATGATAATTATGATTGCTTATGTTAGGATAAGATGTATGCAATTTAGAAGAAATCATATATTCAAAATTAACCTAACTATGAATAATGGTAATTCCATACCACCTTAGGTAATTTTCTTTTAGTTTTCTAATGAAAAAGGATGTTTATGGTTGATAAATTTCTCAAATCTTCAAGTTAAGATAAGATTCCTTTTTTAGTAAAAAGGTATTTCAAGTTTAATATAAGATAAATTACCTCTTTTCGTCTCATATATAATATTTTGATCAGATTTTTTCAGGCTAATTTTTTTCTTAACTTTGACTTAAATTATTTTTAACTATGTTATCAAGGTAAATTTTAATAAATATACATTTTAAAACTATTTACTTCATTAATATTATCTCACTTGTGCGCTTTGTCCTTGAAAACTCTAGGGTTGATGGTGTTTTGTAGTGTTCTTTTCACTGTGTTCTGCTCTTGATGATTTCCGAGATGGTGGAGATATTTCTTGGTAGTGATAATTTTGTTTTATGTTTTATGTTTATGGTGTGAGTTGTTCCTAGATTTATAGGTTGTATGACTATTTGACCATGTTCATTTGTTGGTTTATTTGTGGGATGTTTTATTTTGTAATGATACAATTTAAGATGAAAATTTGTTTTTAAGATGTGTTTATGTTGATAAAATTTTATTGAGTTTTTGTTTATATAATCTATTTTGATCATATTTTTTATTGTAATTGAAATTTTGTATCAAATTTTATAATATTAAATAAAATAATCAAATTTGATTAAAAAAAAACAGTATTATCTAACTGGTGATCTTTGAATTATCAGTTCTTTGGATTAAAAAAAAAAGAAATAACATTAACCGGTTAACCAAAGTTATTTTTAGTAGGGCAATTTTGTAATTAAATGCAATACAGCCACCATAGAGGCTTTAGATTAGACCGAGTCTGGTCGGCAATGGCAATGGCGTAAAAAGTATTTTTCTTTGACTAAAGTCACGTGCACTTTGTTCTGTTTAACTGACTGTCTAGCTTAGAGATTGGGTGAAAGGATGGCCCACGCTCCTTTTAAAGTGCGTGTCGACACGAACCCAATTTATTGAAATTTTTTTTTCCCCTATTTATGTGATCATTAATGGGAATAGCTTTAAAACCCAAAAGGGTTAAATGTGGGTCATTTTTAATTTTGGAAAGAAAATGTGGGTCATTGAGTGTTAGAAAATGTGCAGCTAATCTTGTTTTCTCTAGAAAAAAGGGTAATGAAAAGTCTCAATGGTAGGGCTGTGGATTAAAAATGTTCTAGTTGCAAAAATATACTACTACTGATTTATGTGGCAACAACTTTTACTAGGTAATTAAGTCAGAGTTCAAGGTTGAAGAATGCACCCCACCTTGGATTACCTACTCTCTTTTTTTTTTTAAATGATTTTCTTAATTAAATTGATAAGTAAATTTTTTAGTGTGATATTTTTTGATTAAGTTTATGTCAAAAATTGTATATAGAAAGGTAAATGTAACCTTTCAAAGCAAAAATATTTTCTCATAAATGTATATCCAAATTACACCCCCAAAATAAAAATAAAAAAGGTAAATGCAAATGGACCAAGAAAGTAAGGAATCAGTACTACTCCTTGGAATCAAGCAAATTATCACTGATTATTTATATACATACAATTAAATTAAAATTTTCATGGAAAATAAGTGTGTAAGGATCACCACAACCTTAGAAAACCCTTAGAATTAGGATGGAATTAAAACCAAGTTGATTTGAAAATGTGATTTGTTAATGAGACACTTGAAATTTACACAACATGAAAAATTCAAAAACTACAATGTGAATTATTTTTTAGAGCTCATCACTTTCTAAGTTCTAATGTTTTAATTAGTAAAAGAGACATCCTCTTAAAGTCGAAAATCATCTTGAAGTTGCAACAAAGCTAAAAAACATCAAGAGTGCATGATCAAAATACTACTTTAATAGTAAGAAAACACCAAAAAAAAAAATGACGGATTGAATTGTAACTAAAATGAACCACAATATATGTATTACTCAAATGAATAAGGTTTAAAATGTGAGATTTGTAAAAACTTCAAAGTCAATGTGTTGAGTTTTCATTAATTGAGGGAACAAATACTCAAAGAGTTTTCACAAATTCATCAAATAACAAAGTGTCTATGGTAAACATACTTGAAACATGGAAAATGCTATGGAAGAGCATGAAAGAAGTAACTATATAAGGCAACTAGGGAACTAAGATGAAAATTCAAGGGATTTAGATAATTGAATCTCGGTTTTTGAGTTGTTGAATTAAGTTGTGCTTGTGCATTCAACCAAATGGTGCCTTCTTCGATTTATTCACAATTTTACCATTGATTAATTGCTTCTTTCGAGTAGTTTTCACCTTAATTTTAACCACAGGTCAACATATGCCCCTTAATCTTTAGTAATATCATTGCCAAGTTAGTAACTATTTCTATTAACTAGACGTCTATGAATCTATCAACTAAGTATACATCCGTTAACGCTAACAAAATTAAGAAAGCGATTGTCACTTTTTAATTTTTATTTTTTTATTATTATAAAAATAATATTTAATATATAATATAATTATTTTTAGAATTAATTTTTAATTATTTTTCATATAATTTTTTAAATTCACTGTTGTCTGACAATCCAATCAAAATCCTATATTGGTAGAGTCTTCCTCGAAAGCATGTACACCACTTGTCAAACTTTCTTTGGCTGAAAAAATCTTCCTATCCAAACTCCTAATTCCTTAGGCGACCAAAACGCTTTACGGCCGATGAAATTTTTGCCACATATCCGGCATGTATTGGTGTAGAGTCATTTCTAACTGCCTAGACTTCTCAAAATTGTGAAATGTTTTGGGTATTAAAAGCTTTTCTCTAGCACTCGTCAGATTCTAATTGGTCGGATAATAATATTGTTATTATTTTTGTTTTAACCTTTTATTTTAATTTCCAATCATTTAACAAAATGACCTTTTTATCATTTTAAATGATTAACTCTTAAAATCAAGCAATACAAGACTCGACTCCTTTAGATGATCCAGTGTTTAGCAAAGTATTAAATACCAACAAATAAGAACAACTCATATATTGGGTCATTAGAATGCTAAAAACCACATTTAATATGTTACTAATTAGTTACACTAATTTGGATTTAATTAAGCTAAGTAATGAACCAAGTAATTAATGCAGCCTGCGAACAGTGCAAACTCCTTGATGACTGAATCAACAAGCCATCCTCCCCCATCTTCGCAGGCCGCAGCCAAAGTTATACATCAGAGCGTGAAGCCCACGCATTTTGACAGCCACGTGCAGCAGAGTTCCTTGCAAAAGGAGCGAGAGTGTGAAAAGAAAAGCTTACATCTTTTTAGTATATTTTTTTTCTTCTTTTAGTCGCCGGGAAAGAAAATAACCGTTGCCAAAAACCACGTGTCGCGTTACCGATCCACCTGTCGTGTTTCACTCATCTCCCTTGGATTCTCTCACTGTCCCTCACAGTATTCCTTGTTTGTTTCCTTAACTTTGTTCTGTTTTTAAGCCAAGGAGATATACCCTCCCCCATCTTCCGTCCCTCCCCCTCTCTCAAAGCTCGTGAATTTTGCAACATCCCTTCTTCTTCTTCTGACAAATCTCATCCCCAAAGTCCAAATAGATATCTTTCCTTTTCTTTTCTTTTGCTAATGGGGTTTCGACAATAACCAGAAACTGAACAATAATGTTGCCACTTTCTTACAAGGTCACATCCGTTTCTCTTGCTCTGTTCCTCTGTGTTGTCTTAAACTTCAACAAAACCATTGCAACGACCGAGTTCGATTTCGGGACGTTAACTCTCAGCAGCCTGAAACTCCTTGGAGATGCTCACTTAAACAATGGGAGCGTGAGACTCACTCGCGACCTCCAAGTACCCTACTCCGGCTCCGGCAGAGCATTATACTCGAAACCGGTGAGATTCAGGCAACCGGGAACTCACTATCCTTGTAGCTTCTCCACCTTCTTCTCCTTCTCCATTACCAACCTCAACCCTTCCTCCATCGGCGGCGGTTTAGCCTTTGTCATTTCCCCTGATGGTGATTTCGTCGGCGCCGGCGGTGGCTCTTTGGGACTCCTCGATGATCAGGGTCAGGCCTCGGGTTTCGTCGCGGTGGAATTCGACACTCTCATGGACGTAGAATTCAAGGACATTAATGGAAACCACGTTGGCTTGGATCTCAACAGCGTGGTTTCTTCTCAAGTTGGTGACTTGGCAGCTTTGGATATTGATCTAAAGAGTGGCAATCTCGTTAATTCATGGATCGAATACGACGCTTCGATTGGAGTTTTTAACATCTCCGTTTCCTACTCAAATTTAAAGCCTAAGGAGCCTATGTTATCATTTGCGCTAAATCTTGATCAATATGTCAATGATTTCATGTACGTAGGATTTTCAGGCTCAACCCAAGGAAGCACGGAGGTTCATAGTATAGAATGGTGGAGTTTTAGCGCATCTTTTGAGTCAAATTCTGGTTCTGGGTCAGGGTCAATATATTCTCCTCCGCCTCCAACGGCTAGTTTAATGAACCCAACGGCTAATTCTGTTAAATCACCGCCACCTTCATTGGCTCCTTCAGGTTCTGATTCGGTTACCAGCACTCAACAGAAGAGTAGTAAGTCTTCTTCTTCTTGTCATAACCAGCTCTGTAAGCAAGGTCCAGGGGCGGTTGCAGGAGTGGTAACTGCGGGAGCTTTCTTTTTAGCCTTGTTTGCTGGGGCTCTTATATGGGTTTATTCTAAAAAGTTCAAGCATGTGAAGAAATCTGAGTCTTTTGCATCGGAGATTATCAAAATGCCAAAAGAGTTCAGTTATAAAGAGCTGAAAGCAGCTACGAGATGCTTCAATGCTAATAGAATAATTGGTCACGGTGCATTTGGGACTGTGTACAAGGGTATTTTGCCGGATAATGGCGACATTGTGGCTGTGAAGAGATGTAGTCATAGTAGTCAAGGGAAGAATGAGTTTTTATCTGAGTTGTCAATAATTGGGACTCTTAGGCATCGAAATCTTGTAAGGTTGCAAGGATGGTGCCATGAGAAAGGGGAAATTTTATTAGTATATGATTTAATGCCAAATGGGAGTCTTGACAAAGCATTGTTTGAAGCCAGAACGCCTTTGCCATGGCCTCATAGGCAGAAAATTTTGTTAGGAGTTGCCTCTGCTTTGGCCTATTTGCATCAAGAGTGTGATCACCAGGTTATTCATAGAGATGTTAAGACCAGCAATATAATGCTGGATGAAGGGTTCAATGCAAAGCTAGGAGATTTTGGTTTAGCAAGGCAAGTTGAGCATGATAAATCGCCAGATGCCACGGTGGCTGCAGGTACAATGGGGTATTTGGCTCCTGAGTATCTTCTAACAGGAAGAGCAACCGACAAAACCGATGTGTTTAGCTATGGAGCTGTGGTTCTGGAGGTGGCTAGCGGAAGAAGACCGATTGAGAGAGATGCTAATGCGGCAGCAAAAGTTGGTGTGAGTGGCAATTTGGTGGAATGGGTTTGGAGTTTGCACAGAGAAGGGAGATTGCTAACGGTGGCTGATGCCAGACTCGAAGGCCAATTTGATGAGCCTGAGATGAGGAGGGTGCTTTTGGTTGGGTTAGCGTGTTCACACCCTGACCCACTGGCTAGACCCACAATGAGGAGCGTGGTCCAGATGCTGGTGGGTGAAGCTGAGGTCCCTATTGTCCCAAGAGCTAAGCCTTCAATGAGTTTCAGCACTTCTCACCTATTGTTGAGCTTGCAGGACAGTGTATCTGACTACAATGGCATGATTACCCTTTCCAGTTCCTCCTCACAAAATAGCTACATTGGTACTGATCTGGCGTAATAAAAAAAGACCAAAAAACTCAAGGGCTGTGGGGATTCCCGAATCTTTGTTTATTAACTCATATATATTATTCTTTTGTTTATGTATGTATGACACAATAACATGTAATGTAAGCACAAAAAGTTCAGTGGCTTTGGGGATAGGCAAATTTAGTGTTATTAATCATATTAATGTCATCCATGGTACCATCAGAGAAAAGGGAGGGGAGACTCACAACTGTTGGGGACAAAGGAAAATGGTGGCAGTCACTTTCTTGCTCCAATATGGATGAGTATTTCCTTTGTGGAAGGTTGGCTAGTTGCTTTCACAAGCAATCCCCATTGTCAAAAGCGGACACGAGTTTGAGTAGAGGCTTGGTAAAGTATAGTGAGAAAAGGTCCCTTCTTTATTATTGACTTTTATGAGACTTCTTCAACGGCGGTTGGTCTGGATCTTAGATCAAAGAAATCAAGGAAGGAATCATTATCATTATTATTATTATTCTTTTCCCTTCAATAAAATTTCAAACTATCATCAGGGTTTGGTTTTTGCCCTTTTCCATGCCCTCATGCACAAATTGCTACTATATAATTTTTTGTTTACATTTAAATTAACATCCTGCTGACATCCAACGCAGACAGATAAAAAGGAAAAGTTGATTCTCATTAAATTTTATTTCAACTTTGGTAATAAGAAACATGATTAAGCAATTGCATGGGGTGGTTGTTGGAGAAAAAGGTATGAAATAAAGTTCATCTAATCTTAGTTCTGATTACCTTTTCTTCAAGACTTTATGTAGACGCATGTCTCTTTTGTATCTTTTTCAAAGGCATAAATATGAAAATTGCTTCAGAAAGTGGGGATTAAGCTGGCTTTTCTCTTTCCGGATAGTGCACACACACCCCTCCTCCAGGGTTAAAACCAAACAAACGGGCATGGCAACAGCAGCAGCAATTGAAATCAAAACACAAGTTAAACATTTGTTTTCTTTTTTCTTTTTTATTTAATTTGCACAATTTTCACAATAAGCAACTCTAATACAAAGATATCACAATCTCAAGATGCCTAAGGACAATTCCTTTCACTGTTTATCAAGCTTATTGACGTTGCAGATTGAGGCTCGGAGGCCTCTTCCTATGCCAGATTCAACGTGTGGCAAAAAAGCCAGTGAAATTCTGCCCCCAAAACTTTATGCTCTCTGTCGCCCAGGTACAGCGAGTCCTGTCAGCTTGTACCAGAGATAAATGGCTGGTTTTTTCCTGTATCCCGGTCAATGATAGATTGGACTTTACCAAGTTCATGTCTCGTTTCCATTTTAATAGAGTTGCAAACGAAACTCCCCCTTTCACGAGTTTATTGTTACAGCCCTGCATGTGCCCGCAATCTCGACCTCATATGCAGACAAAGCTCATTTACCATCGGGAATTCCTTTTTTTTTCCATGCTTGTATTTTGCGTTGTTTTCATTCGATGTCATGGGTTTTTGCAGACGTGCATCGCGCCCTATTCAGACATAAAAACAGCCACCACCAAACCTCTTGAGTGCCTGACCAGCTCTAAATTTTATGTATAGTGAAATGTGACTTGACCCCGACATTGGGTACGGTACGACCCTCTTAACAGGTTTTAACTCAGAATCTTGTCAGCTCCATCATCGATCCGAACCCCCATAGGCCTCTACCCCTGAAAAATGCAGATTTTGAAATGAACCACGACACCTTCCCTCAATTTGTAAATGAATTGAATCTCATTTATCCTTCTTTTCCTTAATGCTACTCAAGGCTCTCCCTATTCAGGGTTTGTCGCTTTCCCTCTTCTCTTCATTGCCATTCTCATGTCAGATCATGACAAATTGATTATGACCATTTATTTTACGCCATGGTAGAGAACCATCTCCCGTTAGTAGAACGTTTTTCTTAGCAGAAAATAAAGATTCCTATCTACTTCATAATCATTTAATTATACAAAAAAAAAGTTTGGGTAAAGGGGATCAACATTAAAAAACATGATCCACTGCTGCAGTTGCTATTAGACTTTGATTTATTTATTCAACAAATTGGGTAGAATAGGGAGGTGGTTTTGGATGTTTCCACTTTACAACAGGAGGAGTCAGACCTCACCTGCGGGATTTTGATTTCGACGCTAACCCACAACCACATGGATTAAGCATTCTTAACAGTGTAACTTGATAGTGACCAATGTTTTCTTGGTACCAGTCCCTGTCTAATGATTTTTCAAATATGTATATACAATATCTTCTCTGTTTCAATGTCCCCACTGTTTTGGCTATTGATGTGCGCAAACCTCTTTAGATTGGAATATTTGACGTCAGATTTCTTGCTTTAATGACATTAGAGCTTTCATGTTATCTTGTGTGATCCATCTCATAGGATAAAACTCCCTGGGCTTGCTCACTCCAACGTCTTATTTCTCCTTTCATCTTGGGCTGCTCTTTTCCATCTTGCCGTCAATTTCTGTTGTTCCCCTATTTAATTGTTGGATTATGTATGGGCATTGGGAACACTTAGCCCAGTTTGTATGATACTGGTCAATCAGAAAAAAACAAAAAAAGAAAAGAAATGATTACTGCTCATTTATTTTATATGTATTTAAAATCACCTTTAAATTATTTAATAAAATTCAAATAAATATGTATACTTGTATTACATTAAATCAACCTTATAATTAATGTTTAATTAATTAATATAACTTGATATTTTATGTCATATGTTATGTTGACATATCATGATAAATTATGAAAATGGCATGCAGATGTGAAATAATGTTAAGGATTTAATTGAATGTAATAAAAAAAATATTTTTAAAATTTTTTTAAATAGTTTAATAGTTTTTTTAAATATTATATTTTTATTTATTTCATTTAGTGATCAAATAGATATAACTTGTTAAAAACGGTTATCATGTAAATAAAATTGTCACACAGATACTCAATTTAGGAGATAAAAGTAATCTGGGCTTACTATACAGGCCAGCTCAGACATGAAGCCCAACACAGTTGGGTCCGTTGGCATAAGTGGGTTTTCGACTTTGACACATGGAAAAAGGTTTGTGCATAAAGGCAAACGCCTAAAAACAGTCCCGCTATAAATACAGTCAGCTCCATTTCCTGAGACCGGTCTTCCTGATCATTTCCAATTTCTGGATCCTTCTTCGGTACAAATTCGTGCTGTGAGGAGAGCTCCACCGTTGAGTTCGCGGCCATGTCAGCGGAGTTCGAGTTCGGCGATAAGGTCCGTCCCTCCTTTGGTCGCTTGGTGTCTTCATAACTTTTTTCGTTTTTGTTTCATTTTTTCGAACCTCCCTTTGAATCTCAATTTCAGTGGCTTTTCTCCGAGATCCGTGCTAAGTCAATTCGAATTTATCCTTCTAATTTAGAGATCTGGTTTTGTTTCCTTATCTTATTGCTTGTTATCTTGCCGATCTGGTGGCTTTCGAATTTTAATTTCGATATTAATTTTTGAAAATTTTACATGCTGATAATTTTTTTGCATGTTGATTGATTCTTTAATGAAACATTAAGATGTTATTGCATGCAAATTATCAACTAATTCTGTTTTTTTTTCCTTCCATGTGGTGAAAATCTTTCGCTACACATTCAATTTTTTCTGCTGGATCGGATGCTTTCTTTCAGCGGATAAAATCTTTTGATGGAAAAAAAACGAAGAAAAAAAATAAAAGTCTTTGGCTTGTTAATAATTAAATAAATGATGCGTTGGTACATTATCAAAATAATCGTAATGAGAGTGATGTTCAGTGAGGTTTTATTTTGAACGATTTAATTGATTTTGACCTATAATCTCTAGGTTTAAGCGAGGAGAGAAGGGTT
>NW_018397263.1:2111578-2207144 GCF_002168275.2 Theobroma umbraticum | reverse complement strand
TTGTTCCTTTGATTCTACGCCTAAAACTCCTAATTGTCCCTCCGCAAGAAGAACGCAATCAAGGGATCAACTAACTCAATACAACAATGTGTGTGAAAATGAGGATACGACAGAACAATTAACTTCCCCACCACCACCATCACCACAAGATGGGGAAACGACATGCAAAGGAAGAAAACAATTTACCAACAAACACAGAAATATAAGAAGGCAAAAATGTCACATCTAAATCAGCCAATATGTCATATATAGATAACGAACAGAGGATAAACGAAAATCACCAATAATCAATTTCGAAATCAAACAAAAATTGACAGAAGTTAAAAGAGTTAAAAAATAAAGGTAAGGAAGATAAAAGCTAAGATCTACTTGCCTCCAGATTAAACTTCCTCCGAATGGCAGTACGGCTAGGGTATGAAAACCATGGTGCAAGACAATTCCAGCCAAAAAAGGAATTTCCAATCAGATACAGACCAGAGTAAGGCAAGCAGTGATTTGCAAAGGTCCCAGGAGCAGATCCAAGTCTTTCAACATTGCTTCCATACAGCACACAAGGGGCCATGCTTCCAAGTAGACCTGACCAAAATATCATCATTAGAAACCCAGGCCAAAATAAGCATACAAAAATCCATAACTGACAAATTCAATACACAAAAATGTCTGGTAAAACATTCTCCTGTACAATTTTGGGAAACAAATGATCTTGTAAATTTTAGCTTGAGAAGCAAATTTTCAAACTTTGTATAACATAAGGTTTTATAAAAAGATAGAAGCAATCAAAAATTGATTAATCATAAAATTAAAACAATGAACAAGGTTACAATCACAACCCATATCTTTAATCATTGCAAAACATATGAAAACATAATTGGTCTTATGATTTCCTTTTCCTTCTTTTTCCCTTCTAAATTCCAAAGTCTCTACCAGCTCAAACTTTCATCAAACAACCAAAATTACATCTTTGAGTTTGTATACTTTGTCAATACTTTGCACAGGTTATAAATGGAACAGTGGCAAAGAATCAAAGAGTTCAAATCTATTCTACATTAGCTTCCAATTGCACGGAAAACCCCACATTTCACAACAAAATAAAAATCCCAAATTTCTCAGATTTTCCCAGTATCAGATCCAATTAAAAAAACCTCAAACTAATTATATGTAAAAGACTTACAGACTTCTACGTCGCTGCTGCAAAACTCATCATTGCGACCAAGACAAGCGAGGAGGGAGGAGTCCCACTGAGCCCGACCCATGGGCTCTCCGACGACACTCCCGTGGCCTAACGGCAGCCCATCAGCTGTCCATCCATACCCAGCCGCAGAACTAACAACCGGCGAAGCTGCCACCTCGGCAGTCGCCTCCTTCGACTTTTTACCATTCGCTTCCTTCTTTTCGTCTCCTTCAACGACTTGTTTGCTCAAAAGAGGGCTCGATTCCTCCCGATCGTTGTTGTTGCTTCCGTTGTTATTCGCCATTCTTTATGGAGAAAAAATTTTCCTTCCGATTTGAAATTTGGAAGGGAGAAAGATCTCAATTTTTTTTTTTAAAAAAAAGAAAGCTTGAGAAATTTTGCAAAATTAGATTCGGATCTAAAAATTTAGAGGTCAAAACGTTTTTGATATTTTGATCTTGGCCCCCTTTGGGTGTGAAAACAAAGGCAAAGCGCGTCAGAATTTAACTGTCGGCCTCGGTACATCCGCTGTCGCCGTGTCAGTTATTGTTTTGTCCTTTTCCATGTCTTAAGCCCAAATTCGGCCCAATCAAGGGCCTGGTAGTCTGTCTTCCCTTCTTACAGCCCTACCTTATTGTCGGCCACCATTAAAATATTTGCCAACAATTCTCAAAACTTAAAAAAAATAATTATCTTCTTTTTTAAAATTACTAAATGCTAGTTCTTGTTCTTTCTTTTGTTCCTTCTTTAAAAATAAGTTCCCTTAAAAGGTATTTGACATAATATCTAAAAATAACTTTTAAATTATTTTAAAAAATTTAAATTTTTTTATATTTTTATTATGTTAAATCAAATTTTTATATTTTTATTTTAAATAAATAAATTTTTATATTTTTATTTTAAGTTAAATAAGTCTTTATAACTAATGATTGACTTAATCAAAATATTATTTGTTGTTTTATATCACATAACCTTGATGTAATATGTTAACATATCATAATTAATATTGATATAACATATTAATTTAATAAAATAGCATAACTATGTGATATATTTCACCATTTACATCAATTTCATATCATTGTCATGTGGATATAACTAATGATAATTAATCAATTATTAATTATAAAAATTTATTTAATTTAAAATAAAAATATAAGAATTTGACTAAATATAATAAAAAAATTATTAAATTATTTTTAATAATTTAAAAATTTATTTAAACATTATACTTAAATACTTTAATAATAAGTATTATTAGAAGAGATCGATAGAGAAAGAAGGGTCAAGGGATGGTTAGGGAAAGGAAGGGAAGGGAGGGGAGGGACGAGGATCTGCTTTTGAGAAATTGTCTTATATACTCAAAAGGGTGTAAGACAATTTCCCTAAATTAATAAGTTTAATTTCGTTGACTCGAAAATATTTTACAGCCCTTTTTACATTTTTTTTTCTCCTTTCGGATATGAGAAATATTGAAAAATTTTCTATCACATGAAAATATTGAGTTCTTACACTAGTCTTAGCTCAAAAACAAATATATAAAAAAGCTTTTTTAGAATGAGAGTTTACCAAGTGAAAATCATAACTTGATAAAGAATAAACTCATTTTGCTTAATACACTAACTTGTTCTACTTTTAATTAGTATTATAAAATGTTATAGATCAATTTTGAATATGTTACTTTATTTGCTTATAATTTTTTTTTTAAAATTATAAATTAAAAAAATATGGGATGAATTGATGAGAATAGCATTAATTTGGAGGAGATAAGGTGGCCCTAGTCCTTAATTTGGTTTCTCTTATTTCCTCAAAATTTAGATGCATGTTTCTTTCAAACTTAATTATAAAGCGGACCATGCTTTATATTTATGGCACACACATTGTGCCAGACCATCCAGGGAATTGTTCATTAATATTTTAGGGAAAAATAGAGAAATATTACAATTATTCATTGAAATAAATAAAAGAAAGCAGACCCCAGCAAATGTTATTATTCTCTTCTTTTATTTATAAGTGATAAATTTTGTATTTAATGTAATTAAGCCAAGTGTAATTAATTTAATTAATTCAGCTAAAACAGTTCATCGCAGCTATCAATTATGGAGACCTTGACATAAATTCTTCTCTCTAATACATCAATAAATTCAAAATCACTTATATTAATTTAATTAAATAAATAATTTTTTTCTTTGCAACAGATTGATTTATACTCTCATTTTGGTTGATATATAAGGCCATAATATTTAAAATAACTCACAAACTATTAAAAAAATTAAATAAATTTTTATTTATTTAATGTAATACGTTGATATATAATAATTAATGATGATGTGAGATGTTGATATAATATGATAGTCATTGACGTGTTATTTTCACTTTTCATATTTACATCATATAGTATAAAAAATAGTAAATGATAATTAGTTAATTGTTAATTATATAAATGTATTTAATTTAAAATAAAAATTATAAAAATTTGATTAATTGTAATAAAAAATATATTTTTAATTTTTTAAATTATTATGCTCTGTTTAAAAAACATAATCACGATTTGACATGGGTCAAAAACATTCGTTTGACTAATATACGATTGAGTCCAAGATAGATATATATGTTTTGGCAGAGGTCTACTTTTTGCTAAAATCAGAACCATATTTGTTTCTTTCCCTTTCCCTTCAAGCAATCAGATCTCACAAGAAAGACATGGGCATGGCTGATGAAATGAAATGGGCCTTTTCCTTGATTTATGACCATAAAAAAAAAAAAAGAAAAAAAGCTTGGAAGAAATCAAAGCTTCAAAGAGAGAGGAATATATTACATTTACTCAAAACTATAGAAATATCCAGATACAAAATCACACCATCCACATTTACAAAAGGTTGATGATAATGAAATAAAGCTATATAATGGCAAGAGAAGACTGCCAATTTAAAACATTTCTCAATTTTCACATATGATCTTCCATATCTAGAAGAGAAGAAAACTAGCTAATAGCTATAAGCTACTATACTACAATTTTAACAAAAATTCAACATTCAAAGAGGCTTTGCTTCATCACCCATGAATTTTCCTGACCTGCAAAACAAAAAATAAAATAAAATTTTCTCATTTTAATCATCTCAATTTGGTTAAGTGAAGTTTGCTTAATGTTCATGGATTAGCGTGGGAAACTTACATTTCTTCCTTTACTATTACCACCCTTTAAGCCCTTGGAAGATTTGTGGGGTGTTGCAGCACCGGTTTCCCGATGAATCCAATGCCTGTGGCCATGAGAATGATCAGGTGGAGGGATCGAAGAGTGTGTCTCTGGACCTCTATAATCTATCTCATACACCTCCCTGTCCGAAACATCCCAGCTCCCTTAACAAAAAACCAACACTCCAAAATTAATTGAAAAGATTCCACAGCAGACATCGTATTATAGGAAAAAGAACCGAAGTACGAAGTCTACAAACCTGTTGAAAAATAAGGTACCGACAGTACGAGAAGAAGCAGCAGCAAAGTAATGGAGATGGGTCTAGCCTTGATGATGATTAGCTCCATGGAAACTGCTGAGATAAGTTTATCTGCAGAAGATGTGAAAGGGTTGTTCATTTATAAAGGGAAGATGTGGGGGTTCACGGAAGAAGCAAGGAGCAAAAAGCAGTTGAGGATTTTTCTTCTCTTTTCTCTTCTGGTTCTGGGCTATTGAAACCGTCACCATCCACACAGCAATAAGTTGTGAAGGATGATATAGCTGTGTGTTGGGTTGGAACATTTATGAACCATAACTAGGCCACATACCTAAACCATTTTTATTTTTACAAAAGAAAGATTTAGATTACTTTTATTATTCTTAGTTTCTTATAGTCATATGCCATTCCTTTTTGTTCGAATTTATTTTATTTTATTAATTGAGCCATGGGACAGCTCCCATGTGTGTATTATTGAAATGTCCTAACGAGGGACATGCCATGCCGTCGACCTTTAGTTGGCTGGATTTCACATTCTTCACACCTACTCTCTCTGTTTTTGTTTCCTTTGTTATACTCTAACTTCTATTGATAATTTAATTACCTAATAAAGCATGTATAATATAGTAACGGAAATTAATATTTATATTTGCACATGCAACTTTTTTCATTAATTAAGTAGTCAATTTATTTATTTTATTTTTTAAAAAAAGTTGTCAAGTGAGTATATTCTCGATTTTATTAATGATAATTTTGAATCCGAAAAAAATGTATTAGTCTTAAAAAAATTGGTGGGGTTTTGTTAGCTTTTTTCATTTGTTGTGAAAGTTGGGCATGGGGACATTAATCCTTGGTGTGATGTATTTCTGTTTGTGGGGAAAAACAAAGTTCTTTGAACCTTAGAAAGGAGTCGGCGAATTCCCCACCATGTTTTTCAACATTAAGGTTGGTTTAACCCAGATATTTGATGGGCTTTGTTAACGGTAGACAAAAAGAGATGTATGGTTTTAAGCATGATACCTTTACCTTTTCCAATGAAATTGTTCCCATCAAAATACCTGAAAGGTTCTTGTATTTATGTGAACCTAAGACCTCTAACAAGAAGATTCAGCTCTTCACTATCATGCCTAAGTTCTTACTTTTAATATATTTTTATATTTGTTTTTTTCTCTTTTTTTTCTTATTTTTTCTCTAAAATTAAGTTATTTTGGAGTTTTTTTAACACTCTCGATAACTCTAACTATATAGGAGAGAGAGAGAGAGAGAGAAAAAAAAAAGAAAGGTAGAAAGAGAAAAAAGAAGGAAAAAATGAGAAAAAGATTATTTTATAGCTAAGGATATGGAGAGTGTAAGAAGCTTCCAAAATGAAGTAATGTTAGGGAAAAAAATAAAGAAGAAAAAAACAAAAGTAAAAATTGTTAAAATGACTTAGGCATGATGGTAAGGAACTTAGTGTTCTTGCTAGAGGTTCTGGACTCGAAGAAGAGAGTGACGTGACAGTCTCTTAACATGTCACCTGCCTTCGACATGTTGATGTGGTATTGTCACATTAGCAACTTGAGTTTTAATATTGATGTGGCAATCCACGTCAACAACTCGACCGTAAAAGGATGATGTGGCACTACCACGTCAACATGTGAAGGTGACGTGGCAATGCCACATCAACATGTTGCTACCCTATACTGCCATGTTAACAAAAATATATCACGTCAATACTATGTTAGCATAAACGTCATCCTATTTAATAGTTAAATTGGATACCATTAAGAGGGGAAAGGTTAAATTGAAGTAATTTTTAAAATTGAAGAATTAAATTACTTCAAATTGAAGTAGAGAGATTAAATTGAATAAAGCACATGGATATAGAGACCTTCGAGGTATTTTGACCAATTTTTCTTCTTGAATACTATACTAACTTTTAGGAAGAAAAAGAACTAAAATTTAAGACTTTTATGAAAAAGGAAAGGTGTAAGAAGACATGAAAAGAATATGCCATGTCAACAACTTGAGCCTTAATGCTGACGTGGCAATCCACGTCAACAATCCTAACTTAAAAAGATGATGTGGCATTACCTCATTAGCATGTGAGGGTGTCATGGCAGTGCCACTTCAACATGTCGCTATCCTACATTGCCATGTAAGCAAAAATATGTCATATTAGTGCTATGTTAACATTGACTTTATCCTATTTAATAGCTAAATTGGATGTTGTTAGGAGGAGGAGCTAAATTGGAGCAATTCTGAAATTGAGGAATTAAAATTGTTTCATATTAGAGTAGGAAGACTTAATTGAACAAAACACATAAGTACAGAGACCTTTCAGGTATTTTGATGAATTTTTCTTGTTGAATAGTATACTAACTTTTAAGAAGAAAAAGAACTAAAATTTAAGACTTTGATGAAAAAGGAAAAGTGTTAAAAAGACATGAAAAGAATATTAAGAACAGCATTGCCCCTAAGGAAATGTCTTCAAAATCACTTGAAGATTATATTGGAGGACAGGAAACTTAAGAAAACTTGTTAAATTAAAAATGTAAATATGTGATAAGTGATATCAAGATTTATTCAACTTTTCGTTGATGCAAGACTATTTACAAAAGAGTTAATACGATTGAAATAGACTCAAAACAATGTGGCCCCTCTCTTATGGATAAAAGAGTCAATGCAGGCAACAGATTAAGACAAGACCTTGTTTTCTTAAGATTTTTTTTAAAAAAATTTTCCTTTATAAAAAAGAAAAAGGAAAAATGGGTGTAAATCAATTTGTTCATAATGTCTAATGAAGAGAAAATCGGTTTTAAGGAAATTATTAGTGGGCCTAATATGTTCAAAGCATTGAATGGATGGATATGCTTGAATATGGAAGGGATAGCTATGCTTTTTATATCTATGATAAATACTGGCAAAATATTGGTCAACTGCTAAAGACATTGATGCTTTTTACATTTTATATAGAGAGAGAAAGTGAGGCAACAATTAAAATTGTACATACTGTTTATATATATATATATATATATATAAATAAATAATTAACATGGCAAGCACAAATGGCATTTACTTGAAGGGAAGCAGACAATCAGGCAAGGATAAGGAGGAGATGAAGCATGATCCCCACCTGCTCTTCGTCAAGAAAACAAGCACAAAAAACCAAGTACTTTAAAACTCCTGTACTCTTCAAGTAAAATAAAATTATAATGCATCAAAAATAATCAGTAATTTGTTTAGAATATATGTATACAATCTCTTCCAATTTAGTAGGTTTATTGAATAGTGGAATATGCTATTAGTTTCAACTCATTGTGAAAAGCTGGTTGAGAGTTGGAGATAATTTTAGATTTCGATTTGGCAATTCAAAGGGAAACGAGTGGATGCTTGTCAATGGTCCCTGTTTGTTGTCTCTTCAAGATTACATGCCTATATGATTTCCTTGAATGAGTGTCTGGTGTAATCTGGTTGCCTCCATCGTAAAACAGCTATGCCGTGTCTGGATAGGAGTGGGTATGATTTCCAAGGCAAATGCATGATACTAGGATGCCCTTACCTGCACGCTTTAAAGTTGCTGGATCCCAGCCCCAGTCCCATGAGACTGCAGGACAGCAACTTGAACCCTTCATCTCAACCTGCCTTGGCGAATCTACATCTGACCTTGTACATCTTCTTACAAACTTATTATCATATTAGTTTAAAGGATCATTAGCATCTTGGACAAAAAGAAAGTTATTATAGCCATGGCAGTCCATTGAATTGATTGATTTGTAACACTCATCTTTTTGGCCTTTGCTTTGATCTCTGTATCATAACCTTGTACTTTAGCTGCAAACTAGAAAAAGCTTTCTTTCTGTGAACCGAAGGCACTAGGGCAGTGGATAGTGTTGCTTTCCCCAATGCTTTTTGGCGTTTGTTTGAGCATGAAATATGTATCCAAACCAAAGCCATAAGGTTCTGTTATACACAGCTCTTTCTCAATCTAGTGGTTGACCTTAGGCATGGCATTCATTTGAGCAGAAAAACTGTATCCAAACGTAAGGTTTTTGCTTTACATAAACAGGAAAACAACTGCTGGACTGACTCTAGTTTGATCTTTTGCAATCTAGCGGTTGACCTTAGGTACCAAACAAAATCCTAGGGCAGGATACAGCAGCGTTGGATCATAACTTGATTCTCAACTCTGCATGTGAGCGTGTTCGAAATCTGCCTTGGAGTCAGGAATTTGGGGCAATAATTTTGCCTGATAGCCCAACATTTGGCATGAAGTTAATATATTCAATCATGGCAGGCACAAACTAAGGACGATGAAGATTTTGTAAGGTTTCATAAAAATTTCAGGCATATTGTATCACAAATCACTAATTAGAAGTAAATAATCATGGTTTACGTAGATCAATGGCTTGGATTTTTCCTTCCATCCATGGCAGTATCTGAAGAGACGTTCGTATAGGTCTGGGGCTTTGCCTGGTACCGATGAAGTTTTATTACTAATGTACTATACTTCGCAGCTATAAACCCGAGCTGAAAACTCAACGAATAACAGCCTAAACTCTTAACTGAAGCCTTCCCTAGCTCCATCTAAAGCCCTTAAAAGCCTGAGATGTGACAACTGGAATAAATGGCAAAGGAGGGAGGGATCCAGGCTTTCCCTCTCCATTTTTTCTTTATCTTTTTGTTTAGACAGTTTGTTGTGTATGATACATATGTCCAAAACCTAGGTTTCAAATCAGGATTCAGTTCCATCATAACCAATCTTTTCCACTTTGGATACAACCAAACAGTTTTTCAAATTATTCTTTTGCAGAATTAGAAAATTTTCCATCCTCAAGTTTCTTATCCAAATGTGAAACGAATGACTGATCCCATTTTCCTTCAATTAGTATGGCAAACAAGCTGCCAATTGCCAAGGTAGCTTTCTCACAAAAAAACATTGAAAAATAATCCTCTTGACTAAGCTTTCCAATCAAGTAACAGATCTTAACAGGCCCATAATATAAAAAATCCTTAAACCAAAAATTGACAGGGGATGGAGACATTCAATTTGAACTTTCTTCCTGTTGCTAAAAAAGTCATTAAGAATTACATTAAATAATGAAACTGCGGGGCCAGAACACTGCATAAGCTTTTCTACCAAAAATGTAAAAGCTGGTCAGAGTATCCAAAGATGCATAAAACTAATCAAAGTACCATAAAACCCCCCAGAAAAGCCCTGGCTGGAACCAGAAGCAGAGAACACTTCTGCCTATCAAAAGATAATAACAGAGAGAAAAAAGAAAGATTTGCCAACACCATTAAAGACGGTAGCCCATGAGGAAGTTTTAGGAAAAAAAATTAACGCTAAATAAATTTTATCATTGTTTTCAATTTCCAGTGTACTATTACCCAAGCCCTTCTCTTTTTTGGTTTTTTAATATTACCTAAGAGCCATAGAGATTCTCTCTAACAGCCCTAGATGTTGAATATAACAAAGTCATTTAAGTCGGAAAGAAAAAAGCAGTGCTTCTTCCTAAGATAACCAATAATATTCATAAATTAATTAAACGAAGAAGAAAATTAAACGAATCACGTGAAACCCAACCTTCTCTTCTTCCAGAAACTCATCTCAGGATCAAGTCTTTCAGCTGTTCTAGCCGGTTCGGATTTACATCTCGTGAGGATTAGAGGCCGTACATTCCCAAACTGCTCTGTTTTCAACTCTTCATTGTTTTCAGGTTTTTCTGTTTTGCTCTCTTCAAATTCCTTGCAAAAACCCGACTTCTCTAGTTTTTCCGAATCCATTTGGGACCCGTGATCCGAATTTCTGCAAATGGACAATTTTTCGGATGTGGGATCCTCTTCTTCTTTTTTAAGTCCTCTGTTTTCTCTGTTTTCTTCTTCTGTTTCCTCTGTTTCTTCTTCTCTTGTCTCCTGGTTAGCTAAAGGTGACCCCCAAAACCTACAAGCTAAAGAAGAAGATCTGTACGGAGCGGACCGACAACGTGTTAAAATCAAAGCATTTTTGGGGGGTGATGAACAGGAAGAAGATACAAAAATCTTAGCTTCCTTTTCATTTTTTTCACTTTCCTCTTCTTCATTTCCTTCCACAGAATCTTCAATTTTGTTCCCAAATTTCGATGAATCTTCTCTAGTTTTGGATTTTCTGCAGGAACCCATTTGGAAAAACGGCCCCCATTTCTTCCAAGTGGGTCTAAAAGAGGGCTTGGCCTTGGCTTTCCCAGCGAAATGATGGCAAAACAGAACATTTCTGATCCATTTACAGCGGTTGCGGCGACGAGTCGGGGGTCCGGGTCGACCGGGTTTTGTACCGGCTTGTTTGGAGCGTTTGACACGAACCTGACCCATGCAAGTGACTTTAGGCGAAGAAGGCTCTTGGGTTTCAATGGCAGTGTTCTTTTTTCTAACAAACATTGGACTTGAACGTGACCTTCCCCTGCTTCTGCTCCCAACATTGCTTCTCAAAAACCTCATCAATGGTGGCGGATACTTCTCAGCCCGACCCGGACTGGATATGGGTTTTGCCGATAACTTCATTTTCCAAACCAAACAAAGAAAAAAAAACACCCCTCTTTTCTTTCTCTTTGAAGATTGCAAGATTTCTGCTTTTTTGTAGAGTCTCTATCTACACGAAGATTTTGTATGTATGGTTTCTTTTTTCTCTCTGAGTTTGCAGATTGAAAAGATTTGTACTTTGGTTATTTGTCTTTCTCTAAAAGCATGTGGGTTTTTGCGTGTGAGGACTCTTGGGGATGGCTGTCTTTGGTTCTGGTAAGAAACTGAAGTAGATATAGTGGTCACCTTCCTTCTTTGTTTTCTCTCTATTTTCGCTTTGTTTTGTTTTTATCTTTTTGTGTTGTTTGATCCTTTTTAATCTATTGCACGGTTGGGTGAATCCACTGTAAATTATTTAAAATTTTTCTATTTTCTTTGTGTTAGGTTGTAGGGTTCTGTTTGGCTTAAACGGGCCTGGCCTTCGAGGTCAGTTATTATTATACTAAAACAAAACCTGTAAAATAATGGAGGGGAAGCAGGAAAACAGCAGAACACAGAAACACAGATTCATCTACAGTACAATTTATATCGGTGCAGTGATAACCGTTGGATCTTGGTTCAGTGTGGCAACATATTCTAAGGTTTGTTGTTCGGAAAGATGGTTTGCAGGATAAGGGAGGAGGGTTGTCCACTCAGTCACACAAGCATTCATGATTGGATGGTGATTGATGCATCTTTTTTAAGGCAAACATCATTACCAAACGAACTGATTTCTTTGGCTCAATCCATTTTCTATTTTCCATTTGCTTTTCAACAACAAATGATGAAAAAGGAATTGGAGCCCCCACCTTGGAGTAATTTACACTTGCTCGAAGCTTTAAAAAATATAAAAAGGTTTTAGTTCTACCAGCTAGTAGTACTAGTATTAAATTGTCTGCTGCATCTGGATTTCTCATTCATTTATCAGAATGAATTTGTTTACTTATTTTAATCTTGTTTTTTCCCTTCCATGGGTTAGTTTACAAATAGTTAAAAAAAATTAAAAAATCCTGTAGATTCTGTAATCTGTACAGTAACTAATATAAGAAATAATAAATGGTTGAATCAATGCTCATCTGTTCTTTTTAGATCCCTAGTACCAACATTGGCACTTTGACATCCTTGAGTGAACCATTACATCAGATTTCTAACACTGATGTGCTAACTATCAGACATTCTACTTATTTTTGAAGAGTTTTTTTTTTTAAATTTTTTTTTTGGTGTTTGCATACCTTAGCACGACAGTCACATTGAGTCATTCTTCAGTTCGTCTAGCAGTAATTAGGTCTATGTCCTGAACAGAACACCTGCACTTGCATATGTTACTTAATAGTATAAGGTATAAGGTATATGCCAAAGAAACTTTCTTTTATTAAACTTGGATCTTCACGTTTCCTACTCTTTCTCCCGTCTCTTATTTTCAACCACAAAAATATCACTAAAGATATCGAATGGACTGGGAGTGAGCTCTTACGAGTAAAAGTGAGATGAAAGTGGGTCAATCATTATCCTTTTATATAAGCCTCAAGATTCAATGTCTTAGTTTGTAAGCTTTTGGAAATCATGGGAGACTGTAAAAAGGCCGGCCCTGAGTGTTCTTTGTCTGCCCTTGAATGGCGCCTACTATTATGAAAGTCTATCGCTGTCAAGTCAAATAAGAAAGCGCAAGTTGGAAGTCTTCCGGTGAAGAACAGGTGATCTTTTCAACACCCCCACCAGGGCTCCACCAATCTTTTTATCTGCCTCTGCACGACCAACCACCATAGCACTACAAATCGTCTACAATTGCTTGCTTCCAGCTTTACCCTTCAGTGCACTCCAACCAACGTTTTATAGTTTTGTGAAGGAGTATTTCGTAATTTCGCAAATGTAATGGACATAAGAGTAATATTCTCCCCCAACAAGAAAACAAAAAGTCAACTATGATTTCAGGTTTCCACTCTGGCACTCAAGAAAGAGCTTGACCGAGAAGCAGGCAAGCTAGCTAAGTCAATTAGGAATCACTTGGTGAAGAGAGTTCGGCTCCAGACACTAGGCATAAAAAATACAAGCACATCGTAATAAAATAATCAGACAGGCAGAACTCAATAAACAGATTACCATGTCTAGATTTCTGATACTACAGTATTATAATATGGAAGGGTCCAGGAGATACACAGGGAATATGCAAGCTAGATTTTAGAATGGTGTGACCTACAACTGGTATTGTTTTGTGATGGCATCTGATGATTGCCTATCAATTTCCTTCTAGGTCTTGCCCCTGGGAAATATGGTAATCATGCATATCAGTTGCACTCAGGACTCAATAGGTCTTTTCATACCAACCAATGATTTCCTTGTCTCCAATCCACTTTTAATAGGGCAATCCTGATCGTTCATACTTGCTTGCTCCCCTTGGGTCTCGTTATCATCTGAGAAATATTGCATTAGTAGTAAAGATAGACACCACAGTATATAACATAATTGAGAATGAGCATATTATGGTTAGTGGTAGACTGGTAGCCCTATAAAGAAACTGATTTCTAAAACATAGCTATAAGATGGTCGAAGTAAGAAGTCTTTACCTGAGACTGTTGATAGAGAGAAGTTAGCCAGGCCCCTAACACAATCCTTTAGTGCTTGGAGTTCAGCTTCCTTCTCACGGAGTTTGGATTGAGCCAAACTCAATTCAGATTCTAGCTCCTCAATTTGGTTTTCCTGCTGCTCAATTAGCAAATGGCACAGCTTCTGATCTAGTTCAGATGGCAACACTCCCTGGCACTGGTATGAATCAGACCTCTGTCCCACCGACTCATGCAGACTTTTGGCTGAAACCTCAGTCTGCAAACGATTTCTCAAGTTAATAGCAAAAATTTTGTCAAGTCTAAGAAGATGCAGAGTTGTTAGAACCATAGCAGCAAAAATACACTCATTGCAGATGCATTTACATAGTTTCCATGTTTCTGATGCAATTATAATAATTCATCAGGCACTATTCCTCTGTATTCTAACCTCACAAATTGGCATATCCTCTGTCTTTAAGGTCTAGCCAGTGGCCAAAGTTATCAAATTTCTCCAACTAGTAATACGAGATCAGAAACTGCTTATCTGGTAAACAATCTGGTCACATGTTTTTCAGTTCCCCCAGGTATGGCTTAATAATAGAATGTAGGAATTCCTATTCCATACCCAAAATATTCTTATTCATGAAGACTGCTGTGTGCATTCTTAGCATGATTCACTTTTGAAGACTGATTACATTAGCTAAAGTCTCAGTACTTGCCAAGTACTAATTATTAGCCAGTGTTAGCATCAAGCAACCAAGCTAGAAGCCATAAAAATATTCTTTTCACCAAGGAAAGCTAATAACTTATTCAATGTGCATCTTACTCCTTGATCAGTAACAGAATAAAACAGTTAATGCTTAAATTTGGTCAGCTATAGCTGTTCATTGAAAAGAATCACCTCTTAAAATGGTCCCCAAAGTCTCTTTTTTTGTGATAAATTTAATAGTATCAGCAAGAGAAATGTTGTATCAAGAGACAAAAATATACCTTTATTCAAAAGCTAATTTTGAATAACTTGTCCTGAATCTTTAGTGTGGGAGGAGGTATAAGATAAACTACTACACAAGCACCTTTAACTGGTAAGTCAATTGAAATAAGGATGTAAAGGTACTTGATAAAGTTCACCTCACTCAATTTTTGCAGTTCTGACTCGAGCTCTGCCTCTAGCTGATCCATTTCCCCCACCTCTACCTCTGGTTCTGGCTCTTCAGTAAGAACACTACTGGCATACTCACCATCATCAATTACCGGGACGCTACATACTTTGATCTCATTATGGTCTCTGTTCCCTGTACCTGACTTATCAAGCAGTACTTGTGTATTCTTGCCGCTAGATTTCTTTGACCCTGTAGCAACTTCATTTGCAGAATTCGAAGCTTGTACATTGCAAGATGATTTTCTTTTGCATAGCTCAGTTTTTAACTCCTGAACGACTTTTGCAGTCTCATCCATTGTTGAGTTCAGCCTATTGATCTCAGCCTTGCCAGCTGACATCATGTACATGATGCCAAAGCCAAGTCCCCAACGAAACACAGAGCCATCTAAGGAGTAAAATACAAAGTAAATTGAAATGTCAAACTCAGAGCTTTAAATATGTTTAAAGCAAAAACCCTAAAACGGGACAACTACACTGATGCAACCCGAACTAACAAAGCCAACGCAGATGTACAGTCCCTGGAAAGACAATCGAATTTTTCGAAGCTCTTGTAAATAGGAAAAAATTACAAATCCCGCTAGCACATTAATAATTATCAGAGGTTCTAAATTTTTTTTTTCCAAACTAGCAGTGAGGCTGTTGATATCTAACTAACCAATGATTCCTTGTTGATAGTTTGATGTGTTACCTATTAGGAAGACACATGCTTTCTTACAGAGTGAAATAAAGCAGTCTGATGTCACAACAGCTCCTTTTTACTTAACTAATAGTCATTAACCTTTAATCTAAGGATGATCAGAACAAATTAACAGTTGACAACTTGACCTGATTTGAGACCAAAGCATAGCACTTGTAATTGAAGTAATTTAAAATCCTTGTTGCATTGAAGAAATTTTGTATATAAAACTAGTACACAGAAAATGTAAATGGAGATGCCTCAGAATATCTTGACATAGAGACATGGCACTGTACACAATCTTTTTGAAAAAAATTACTTTTCATCACTTTCTTTTTTTTTTTTTTGAAAGGTACTTTTCATCACTTTCTATTATATTAAGTCAGGAATTTCTTCACCATGAGAATAATTTTTTAATCAAATATTCTTAAAGCTCACCCCACCAGCACCCCTCTTTTTCCTCACCTCGAGAATGAAGTGATTGTGAGAAAGCTATTGATTCTAGAGCCATGTTGGCAAGATATGTATACCACAAAAGGTTAATATTTTGGCTTGGCATTACATAAACATATTGTCCTTCACTGTTCCATCTCTGGCATTCGCAAGAACTTAGGAAGATTACAGTGAAAACTAGAATCCTGCTTTCAGTTTCTTAGTAGATGACAAAATCGGGGAATAAAGGTATATACTGCATCAAATATATGTTACAAAATGATAACTTGACTAGAAAAAGTATTCCATCAACAATCTAGAGCATACCCTCTAGCTACTCGTTTAAGCCAATTTCATAGAATGCACAAAAAGACGGTACTTGGAGAAGTAAGTTCAACTTTTTCTTGCTTTTGGTGTCAGAGCTTGGTAATTAACAACTTCAAGTTATGCAAAAATTCCAACGTTTTGATGCCTAACTGATCAAACACAACTCCAGCAATTTCTCAGCAAACCAAAATTGAAAAAGATCATAATACAAACAGGAACCATACCTTTGGAAGGGCGTGATCCACACTTATAAGCCACATTCATACCAGTTCTCCTCTTCTTCGACCAAACAGCAAACTTCCTTCTACTCACCTCTACACCATCAGCTCCACTTGATCTTTTCTCAGCCTTCTTCAAGACAACTTTTTTCCTCAAATTCCTATCCTTGGTTTTAAGCCCAGTTTTTCCAGCAGACTCAGAACTGGAAAATCTAAAGATCCCATCTTGCTTCCCTTTGTCCTCTCCATTACTCTCACACCCAGATTCTAAAAACCCATTTTGGAACTGAAGATCTAGTTTTTCTTGATCATTATCGGAATTTGGGTTACCTTGAGAAATGGGGTTGTTGGGGTTAAAGAGGTGTTTAGCAAGGAGTCCGGTGGATCCTGCAACAGCCGCGCCTAAGAGAATTTGCCACATTTGAGATCAAAGGGAGAGGAAAGGCATAACTTTTGTTAGAGAATAAGAGAGAGATGGAGAGATTAATGCATCAAAGAGAGTAGAGAGAATGAGAGAAGAGAGTGAAGAGCGAGACGCAGGTGGCAGTGGCAATTTCCTAACTTTCTTTATTTTCGGACACGTGTTTCCCGCTTTGCTCCATTTTCCAAATTTGGACCATTTTTCGGCTCCCCATTTCCTTTATTTATTGTAAAATCACTATTTGGTCATTACACAGTTGTATTACCATTTCTGTCTGATTGGACAGCTTAAATTTTTAACCAAAAAAGTTAATTTTAAGCTGTAAAATATTTTTTTCAAAGACATATATAGTAGGAGTAATAATTGAATTTAACTTTAATATAACTATAAAACCATAACAAAGATCTTTCCTAATAAAATTTAATTATATGTCATGTTTATTCTTTTCACAATGGTTTTGTGAGATATGCTGAAGATTTTTCTACCAAAGAACTCACCTCTGGCATAATCCCTTAAAGTGGAATAAAAGGAAGTCTGAAATCAAATTTAGTAGGCTTCTGGGAATATAAAATGGTTTTAAAGGAAATGCCAAACCAGTCTATTACCATTTGAATTTCAAAACCATTTTGACATTTATATGCATAACCTTGTGTTCTGCAGGTCACTTTCAACTTCGTTTTTGTCTGTCTGTATGCCAACCTTTTTTCACAACTGTTATATAGTTCATGTCCAAATGCAGTCTCCAATTGAAACTATTGGCTATGGAAACTTCCACAAAAGAAATAAGATAGTTATAGTTCACATTTATGAAGATGTATTAGCTCCCAAAATATTTATGATATAATACAATTTAAAAAGGACAATTGTCATAGCTATGAGAGAGAGCTGAAACACACTGAAGAAAGTTTGCCCAAATAGGGCAAATAAGCACCTCCACAGCTGGAAACTTGAGATGATGAACAAATATAAAGAACCAGCTCTGTTGGAAACTTAAGATGATGAAGAAATATAAAGAAACAGCTATGTAATCAGTCAGCATGAAGCAAAAATTAAGCGACGTTTTCCAAATGTCCTCATGACATTTCGGGATAACAGCTAAATCTCCAAATCGAACTCAAATGAAGCATCCGACCACTATACTTCCTCTCATTTGTCCTTGCATCTCAATAACCTGCCATAGAAAAAGTGAATTTATATAAATGTTTTTTTTTTGTTTGAAAGTTATCAAGTGGCTTTCATTAAACTTTGGGGAATGAAAAAGTTCCCTCCATCAGAAACAAAAGAGACAAAATCAACTCACAGAGGTATTGGATGATATACCTTTACATAAGAGACAAGCATACCCCCAATATTCCTTCAAGGAGCAGAACAAAACTAACTGCCCCTAAAATAGAGCAGAAATTATCACCGAGCATCAACCTATACTTTCTGCACTTTTCACTAGCCCAGATGGCAATGAACAAAAGAAGATGTACATGACCATACAAAGCAAGACCACCAAAGAAACCAATCCACAGTGAAAAAACCCCAGACTCAATGGCCAAATCCAAATCCTAGATGCCAACCCAAAAGCACCCAGCAGCAGAACCGAGAGCATGGCCAGGGCAGGGACAAACACAGCCAGCAGCAAAGAACCAACCACAAACATCAAAAGAGCCATAACCACACAACTAAAATTGGAGGAAATCTCTCTTTTTTTTTTAACTACATAAATTCTGAAATTTTACACTTACAATATGATTTTTTTTTTTTGATGAAAACCCAACATCATGCAGCATAAGTTAAGATCACACGATTTCATCCAAGACACACGTATAGATGATGCTTTCTCTCATTTTCACATAAAAAATGCTGGATATAAATTATGCATTCATTTGGTTAGTAAAATAAATGGAAAACTAACCAAACTCATGAGCACCACTCTCTGGCATTTTGAAACATCCGTAACCAGGGGCTAGGGCCTTTCTTGTCCACATTCCAGTCCTTTGGGTACCAAGGGTACTGCCACATCAGGAAACAGCGTTCTGGATGAGGCATCATGGCTATATGTCGACCATCAGGAGAACAAATTGCTGCCACTGCTAAAGGAGAACCATTCAAATTGAAGGGGTAAGCCTCTGTTGGATTCCCATCATCGTCACAATACCTTAATGGAGCCAAATCTGAATGCAGTACACGATCCAGAACACCTTCATCAGGAAAATATGCTCTTCCCTCACCATGGGCAGCCCATACACCTAATGTACTGCCTTCCATTCCCTTGAACATCATAGCAGGAGAATCCTTTATAGTCACACTTGTGAAGCGGCATTCAAACCGTCCAGACTCATTGTGAACAAACCTTGGCTGCGAGGGGTCCCCACCAGCACCAAAAACACCACCAACTTGGGGGCCTGGGACCCACCCTAACAGAGCCATTAACTGACATCCATTGCAAACACCAAGACTGAAAGTGTCAGGGCGCTTGTAGAACTCCTGAAATTGATTGAGAAGAGGCTGATTGAATTTTATGGACGCAGCCCAACCTTTTGCAGAATCAAGCACGTCAGCATAACTAAAACCTCCAACAAATGCAATTCCACGGAAATCGTGCAAAGAAATAGCTCCATTAAGAAGGTCTGACATTGTTACATCCCAAGGCTCAAAACCAGCAGCAAAAAATGCTGCCGACATTTCTCTGTCTCCGTTGCTTCCTTCCTCACGAATGATAGCTACTTTTGGTTTTAAAGTTGCAGTCATGTATTTCTCATCTGTAAAGGAAGGTGTGAAAGACAATGCCCAAGAAGGCTCATGCCTAAACTTCAAACCTTCTTTCTCCAATTCCACACAAGAAGCCAGCCTCTGCAACTTTTCGAGCTGGAAACTTGTGTCCTCCCACATATCTCTGAGGAGAGAAGTTTTCTCATTTAAATGAGTAATTCCGTCAACCTTTAGCTCTATCATGGGCAAGGTGGTTACTTGTCCTATTAACTCAGCAGAAACATCCATACTGCTGAGCTTCCTCATCACACTATTCAAGTTGTTCTTGCTTACCTCAAGAATAAGACCAAGCTCTTCCGCAAAAAGTGATTGGAAAACACTCTTCCCTTGAGAAGCCAAGTCCAATACAATGCCACAATTTCCAGCAAATGCCATCTCCAGGGCACAAACGAGTAACCCACCATCACTGATATCATGACCTGCAGAGATCATACCATCTCCAAGAAGGTCCTGCACACCCTCAAAAACTCTTTTAAGATAAGAAACATCATCAAGATCAGGGCAGTCATTCCCAATTTGATCAAAAACCTGAGCTAGAGCGGATCCACCCAAACGTCGCTTTCCCTTTGCCAAATCAATATGAAGCAAAACACCATCATCTCCGAACTTCAAATCTGGAGTTACTGTTTTAGTTATGTCAGGACAAGTGACATAAGCACTAATTACGAGATTGCCAGGAGCCTTAACAACCTCACCACCTGCATGGGCAGCCATGGAAAGACTGTCCTTCCCACCATCAATAGCTATACCAAGTTCAATCATAGCTTCTGAAAGAGCAATAGCAGCGTCATACATGGCTGCTCCTTCCCCCTCAAGCTTGGCAGCATACATCCAATTTCCACTTGCTTTAACATCAGACAGAGAAGTAACCTTTGCCCAAACAAGATTTGTGAGAGCTTCTCCAACAGCCAGTCTAGCCATTGCTTTTGGATCAAGCAGCCCCTTGATTGGCTGCTCTCCAATAGCACAAGCACCTCCAGTAAAGTCAACATAACTTTGAGCAATGACCGCAACATCAGAAAGAGGTAATTGCAAGGGACCAACTGTTTGCTGTTGAGCTACAAGACCTGTTACACATCTATCTACTTTTGTCGTCAAAAACCGTTTGGAACATACAGATGGTAGTCTCAATACCCTCTTCAACGAATCCATGACTGTGATTCCAGGAGCAACATCAAGTGGCTCTCGAGCATAAGCTACCCTCTTGAATTCAAAGCTTTTTTGAGGCATGTCCCCAAGCACTTTCTCAAGCTCTAGATCAACTGCAGGAGGAGGGGGAGGGAGTCCACTTGCACGGCATTTTTCATTTGCTAAGCTATCAACTAGAACAACACGTCCCTCACCATTAATAGTTCCAATAACAGCCATTGAAAGTCTTTCTCTTGCACAGATTGATTCCAATAGGTTGTGGCTTTCAGGCTTCACCAAGATTGCATCCTGTTCTTGATACTCTGCACCCCATATCTCCAATACAGACATCGTGTGATCTCCAACAACAATTGCCCGAATATCAATCTCAGCACCCTTTGGGTATATTATTTCCTTGACAACATTGCAATTCCCACCAGCTCCCTGATCATGAATGCTAATGATTGGGTTATCCTCCCCCATCTCAACACAGGCACGAACTACACGATACAATTTTTGTGCCATTTCAGCATCTCCACGTTGTACGGCATTAAAATCAAGTTCTGCATCATTCTGGCCACTAACCATACTGGACGCAGCTCCACCACCCATTCCAATTCGATATGCAGGACCACCAATCTTTACAACTAACATTTCAATCTCAGGGTCCCCTTTCGATATATGAGTGTGATCAATCTGTCCAATGCCTGCACTGAACATGATAGGTTTCAACCATTCACGTCGCTCACCACTAGGGAGTCTCATTCCAAAAGTTCTAGTGAAACCCTGAATCAAAGGTTCACCAAATTTGTTACCATAATCTGATGCACCATTGCTAGCCTCAATAAGTATTTCCAAAGGAGATGCCAAATTTGATGGATATGAGAAAGATGAGTCTTCCCATGGCGCATAAGATCCCTCTAAATTAAGATTCCCGGTTGTGTAACCAGCTGTGGCTGCAATAACAAAAGACCCCCTTCCTGTAGCATGTGTATCCCTAATGCGACCACCTGCACCTGTCTCTGCACCAGGATAGGGTGCCACTGCACATGGGAAATTATGTGTTTCAGCTGTAAACAAGACATCAATTTCACGAGTTGTTTCATTTAGTGGGCAAGCTGTTCCAGGCTTAACTGGTCGCAATTGATAAGCAAGGAACCCCTTTATTGCACTTGAGTTATCCTTAAAGCCAATGACAGAATTGTTTGGATTTGCTTTCAAAGTGCTCTTCACAATTTGCATGAGGGTCCTATCCATGGGCTGTCCATCGATAACAATCTTCCCTGTGAAAAACCAGTGCCTGCTGTGCTCACTGTTCGATTGGGCGATATCAAATAACTCTACATTTGTTGGATTACGCTTAATGTCCTCCATGAAAAGCCTGGTATAGTACTGTAAATCTTGCTCATCAAATGCTAAACCCATTTTCTGATTAATTTCTTCTAATGCTTTCCTTCCCTTCTCAATGACAGGCACAAAACGAACCTCCTCTGGAACCACACTGGTTTCAAATGATGTGAGCTTCTGACTATAAACACACTGTGTCATCCGATCATGAACCATTGCAGCAAACTCATTAATTTGATGCTCCTGCAAGACTCCCTTACTATACAACAAGTACCTTCTAGACCTCTCCATTCGAGTCACCTCAGTCAAGCCACAGGACTGACAAATTGAAACAGCGTTTGAGGACCACGCTGTTGTAAAAGACAACCTAGGCCCAACTTCAACTATAGCTGTATTCACCCCTTCTTGCCTCTTCTTCTCAAGAAAACTCTCAGTTGCCAAATTCTCAGGCTCATATGTCTCCCCAAGAATCCATTTAAGCGTGGAGAGCTTTTCACTGGAAATATTTGAATCAAGCCCGATATTAAAACACTGCTCAGTTTTCAGCCCAACAATCTGATTCGAAACTTTGCTTTGAACCGATTTGAGAAGCTCATCGTTTGCACTTTCTTGTATCAACGGAACACGGTAAAAATGTATGACCTCTTGAGCGGGCTTTTCAATCAATCCAGGTTGCTCATCAACCAAACTGGTACGGACATTTCCAGAGGCTGTCGCTCTAGGCTTTGATTTAGCAGAGCACCTCAAAGAAACACCTTTTGTATTAAACATATACCCCATCCGGCTTGGATTACAGAGCTTGCCCCATAATAAATTACCTCGCTTAATCGAAAGATTTCTCTGTAAAAACAGAGTTTGCCTAGTTGTACCCTGAATGCAAAAAGAAAAAGCAAGAAGAAAGTTAACAATTTGAATCAATAATTTGTGGCTGCACCAATTAGTATAAAAAATAAGAACTCCAAATCATAGTTTTCATTTGTTTTATAAGAAAATCAAAGAAACATCACAACCCTTTTCGTATCGTAGCTAACCAAAGGAAAACGCAAATGTGGAATATCATATTCACACACTTTCTCAGTAACCGAGCAGCGATTAGAACATAACAAAAACTTACATGCAGGAACTCTGCCGCAGTTATCTCTCTTACCCCAGCCATTCTCAATTACCTGCAAAAAGAACCCAAACCCAGGAAAGAAATTTGTTCCGTTCAGATAATTAATTGAAGAGAAGAAACAAATCAGAGAAGACACAGAGACAGAGAGAGACAAAAGGAAGAACCTAAAATGAGGGGCAGTGAACTCGACAGTTAGAACCCAACCAGGGTTTTAGTTTATGTCTTTAGAATAAAACCCTACCTCGGTTTATGTCTGTCTCTCTGTTTTCTTAATTTTTCCTTTTCCTTTTTTAAAGATATCTTTGTTAATAGGATTTTCTTTTATAAAAAATCCTTTCCCAGTTGAATCTTCCTTTAGGCCAAATCCTTTGTTAGAGAGGGAAATATAAAGAAAACAAAAAAATTTAATAATATTGCCTTGTAAAGTTTGAATAAATGTTATTTTTTTTCGATTTTAATGTTCAATTAATCACGAACGGTAAGAACATGATAAATTACTTTATAGATATTTGCACTTTAACATTTTTTTTTATAAAGTTTTTGCACTTACGTACTTTGTAACTATTAAAGTTTTAACATTATACTTGAAACTTTTTGATTGTTGCGATTTAGTACTAAGTACTTTGAGGCTTTGTTTCGTTGTTTCTCTGTGGTTCCCCGAATGACTTGTGACATCAATAATCAATTTTTTTTAATGAAATTAGGAGTTAATCTCTTTAGACAAACACCATAATGTCATTTTTGATATATTATACTGACTTAAATGCTAAAGAGAGTAGACTCATTGATACGAAATAGTAAATATCTAGAAAAGAAAAAAGCATAAATGATACTTAATCTTAACAATACTTCAAACTAATTTAAACTTACCATTCACTAGTTAAACGAAAACCTTTTTAGAATAAGATTCAGTTTTAATGGCCTTCAAATGATTGGGAACTAAATATAATAAAAAAGATTTTGAGGACTAAAATGAAAATATAATTAGAAGTTCATGCACCAACCTCCGAGACTCAGCTACCCTGTAGAAAATGCTACTACAACTTTTATGGGAAGTTGTTAACAAAGAATAACCAGCACACTGTTTCCCTATTTTGTTGATAGTTTCTGTAAATATCCAGGGGAGACGCTACATTCTTGGTAATACTTGCTGTAATAACTAATACTGCTTAAGAAATACTACTAATGGTTAGTGCAAGAAATATGGATTAAACAAGACAAGGGAAGCACAAGTACAATGTCCAAAGAAGACAAAGATACCCAAATGGCCGAAGATGAAAGGCAAAGGTGTTTTAGGAAACTTTCTCACTTGTCAGGATTTGAAGGGAAAGCTTATACGTAGACAATAGAATGTCCATTGTCATCGTAAAATGGAGACTGATACATTTACTTTGACTATAAATCACAATGTCAATCCAAAATCCTATCTCATGACTTCAAATATGATATCCTACATAAAGTTTTTGCTGGACACATACAGGAATATGACACAAACGTGGCTACACGTCAACAGCAAGGGACACCGGGTTATATGAAAGTCCAAAAGAACATAACTACCTCATTTCCCTGAAGATGAGCATTTAACAATAGTTTAATTGAATAATAAACAAACAACCCTAATATTCAGATTTCAACATGCCAAGCTCAACAAGAAAACCGTAGTGAATTCAATAAAGATAGAAATAAACTCCATATTTTGAGCATCAATAGCAAATAAAATGTAGTGAAAATCTTCATTAGATGCAAGCTAGCACCTGTTACACAGAATGATTGTAATCAAAATGTAGTAAAATATAAGGAAATGATGTGTGATCAATATGTTGGTTCTTTCACTATGGCACCACAATAAAAAAAACAGCAGCATGCTATTAATGTATGGTTATACAGCATCCTCAACACCAATGGTCTCATCTGGCTTCTTGTGCAGTAGTTTTAATAGGACATGATCCATAAAGTGCCGTATAATGAGAACAGCATTCACTTAATAATTGAATTATTTATAGGCATAGAAGCAGAATCTTGAAACACAGAGGTGAAGATACTGGTCTGCAAAATGAAAGAAGAGCACTTTCATTACAAAGATATATCAAATCTCTATTCTGTATTAGAATAAAAAATCACTTAAACAGAATGTGAGAGAGGGAGTTACAGAAACATCAAAGAACTGGTCAAAACAAGGCACCTTCAACACAGAAACTCAACAGGATGGAAAAATTAAAAAATATGATACTTGAAATACATTTGCGTGAGAACCAGCTCTGTGGTAAGCACAAAGCAAATAATTCTTCTGTTTTTCACAAACAGAAGACATTTCAAGGGCACTATGAAGACAAATTAGTCTACATTGTCATCATGCGTGAAGATGACAGTTAAACCTCATGTCAGCATAGTTACAGCGTCCAAACCACCAGAACTAACTACACAAGCCATTTTTGCTACCATGCCACAATCAAGTTTCTGTATCTAATGCTAACCTGAAATTTTCTCAGAACCAAAGTCCATTTTCCTGCTACGGAGTTTTAAGAGTCATTCAACGTATATAAAATTCCTCCTTTCCTATAGGCTACAATTGAGTTATTGCACCAACTGAAACTATTCACTAGACCTCTTCTCTTTTGTCATCCCGCTAATCATGTCCTGTCACAATAAGTATAATCGTTTCACATTCTTCTTATTGCTTCATCCTTCTAAAGATCACACTCCTCATGTGAGCGTACCACAGGTACCTTTAACATAGCCAGGTCTATTGACCAGCCCTGATAACTTCCCTTTTCAAAGCAAATAAACAATTTATTACCAAAAAATACAAGACATCCTAAAATCTTTCTTCAGAAAGCCACTGTAGTTTAATTAGACTAGAACATTATGCCACTTGTTTGTAAAAACTAACATGATTGTTTCTACACCAGTATTCACTTATAATTTGAAAGCTAACAAAGCAATTTGCAGTAAAAAGACCTCCTTTTAACAAAAGGCATACACTTGGTGGTTGGTACTCACTTCCAATTGGATTGACATTTAATTAGAAGCAAGGGATCACTTAGTATCTGATGAGAAATGACCTTAAGCTTAAAGGATAGAGCAGGATCACTGGTGACATCTGATGATCTATGATGACATGAATTTTTTAGTTTATTACAAGGAATGCCCATGAAACACAGCAGAGGTTACTGCATTCTATATTCTTGCGAAGAAGGGATTTTATTCTATATGACACACAGACACAGGAGTGAATCACTCTAAGCAAAGCACTACTAGAATGGTATTTATTAAAATGAGACTATAATTAAGATTACAGACCTACCAAAACAGAGAAAGCATGTTTTATTGTCAATTTAACATAAAAAATGCTAGATTATTTACGAAATTGCATCCCTACTTCATAAAATGTGATAAAAACAGCCTACCCTGCATTATTTAAGGAAAGAATTTTCAAACTGGAACAACAGCAAAAGTATCTCAAATCACAAAATAAGCTTTCAATTCCCCAAATAGAATAAAAGATCATAAAATAGAAAGGAATAATAAAAGTCTTCCATACCCGATGAGTTCCTATTGATCAACTGCTCTTGGAAGCCGTAGCTTTTCTGGCAGCCATACCTTTTCTAGCAGCCCTGGCATTATCATACTCAAACTTCAAGACATCTGATATATGAGAAGTATCCTTAGCATAAAAATACCTCCCAAAGGCACTCTCCTCAATGAGAGGAAAATAACAGAAAAGCTTAGAATTCACCAGCCAAAACCAAACCCCCCCAAGAAAAATCCCCAAAGCAGCTCCAGCAAAAACCTGAGCGACAGTATGGTAGCCCAAATAAACCCTGGAATACATTGTCAAAACAGCCAAAGACCAAGGCAAAAACAAAGCAGCCCACTTGATTCTAACATTCCAAATCCCACCAATCCCTTTACAAGTTAAAAGGGTGAAATAAACTGCAAAAAAGAACATGTACTGAGAGTGACTCGAAGGCCAACCATGAGAATCACACATTTCTAAAAGAGCACAAGTTTCAGGCCTGGCTTGTTGAACAGATTTTTTTATGAGCTCATTAATGAACTGAGATACTATCAGGCCTAACGCAAAGAACATTCCTTGAAGCTCTCTACGGAAGATAAAATGAGAAACAAAGCCACCAAGGGAAATGAAAACGGGGACTAAAGAAACCCAGGCTAAGAAATGGCCTAGTTGGTCACCTCTTTGATACCTTACATGGGTTAAAGTCACCGCTTTTAATGGATGGTGTGTTGCCATGGTGGAAATCTGATTGAGGATTTGATCTGGGTTTTTGGAGGAGTTCAGATTAAGGGCAGTTCCCAGGTGGGATTTAGATTGGGAGATTTCGGTTTCTAACTGGCGTTTCGGGTTTTGTTTCTTGGTTAACTACCAAAAAGGAGAAAATTGGAAATAAGGGAGAGGGATCAACGATGTAACAGCTACGGAGATGCCTAGGCGTGGGAATCCAAGTCTCCCTATTAAAGCTGACATGCAGCGCTCGCGTTGACACGGTGAAGAATTAAAGTTCGTATTTACCTTTCCTTTTTTTTTTTTTTACTTTAATTTAAGACCCCAGCTTTTAAAGTTGTCCAAATAGTAGGTTCAATATTAAAATTTTAAAAATTAAAAAAAAAATCGAATTTACTTTATACAAAGATCAAACCGAGTCTATCAAATATTAATTGAAACATTTTTCTTATATTTATATTATGTATTTAATTAAACAATTTAAAATTAAATCTACATTATTTCTAACTTCTCTTCATTCACAAAAAAAGAAAAACAAAGTATTTTCTATCAAGAAAAAATATATAATTTATTTAAATAATTTCAACAAACAAGTGAAAATTTTGGGTTGACATTGATTAGGTAATTATGTATTAATATCTATTTTATATTTGTATCGAGTACTTAACAAGAACGTTTACTTCATTTCTAAATTTCTCTTCATTTAAAACAAGAAAAGTAATTATCATATTTTTTATGGAAAAAGAAAAATATGTGCCATATCGAGGAGTTCTTTTTTTTATTTTTTAAAAATTTAAGAAACTATTTTTGTCAAGCAAATTGTTTGAATTGACATTGCTTAAGCTTAATTTGGAGTAATTAATTAGGTAATTAACAAGAGTTATAGATCTTGCACATTTGTCTCACATACCATCTCCAATAAATATATATGGATGGTAGATCTCAAACAATCACACTCTACTCTTAACATCCTAAACTCTATTAATTAGGAGATACTTTATTATTAGGACAGGGGAAAAATGATTGATTAGTCTAGCTCACAATGTGCCGGAATTGCATTTAATTTTGCCAAAAGTATAAACTTCATTTAATTACTAAGTCAAGTGAAAATAATTTTTTTATATCTATTATAGTGATTGTAAAAGTGTTAATATTATAGATTTCACGTCAGTAAGAGGTAAATTTTTAAATATATAAATATGAAGCTTTTTGACAGTGACACTAGTACTTATTTTTATAATTTTTTTGACTCAAATGCCATGCATAACCGCTAATAATTTGTGTAAGGCAATTATAAATTGCTTTGATGCATTTTGATTCTGTTAGGTTCAATTGAATTGCTTTACTTTTATTTTAAATTAAATAAGTTTTTTATAATTAATAATTATCTATTTATTATTAATTTGATTAACATTAAAAAATTAACTATTAGTTATAAAAATTTAAGATATTATTTTTCAAACTAAATAGAGTTTCATCAATCTGAGTAGGATAAAAAAGAATACTAAACAAATTTCATGATAGGATAAATTATAAAATATAATTTTCTTCAAAGGCATCTGTTTTACCCATAAGCATTAGTAAATTAAAAAGAAAAACTACTTCATCATTACTCAACCTGAGGAGGAGAGTATTGATTAAATGCAAAAAGCTATGGGTAAGAAATGAAATTATGAGAAATCGGGTTGTGAGGTTCTAAATAAAAGAAACAATCAGGCCTAAATTTTCAATTAGCGGAACAAAACGGCGATCAATCAATCAATAGGCGGACGATTTTTCGCGCTCGGTCGAAAACCCAAAAAGGAAATAAGAAAAAAAAGGGGGAAGAAAGCTCGATTCACCCTTGTAGCACTCGCAGTTTTCTTCTTCACTCTTCAACCTCACTTTCAAAAGCTTCCTTAACAAAATGGCCGATGACTCCCCCGCTTCCCATCGAAGGGACCCCATCAAATCTTCAGGTTCGCCCCCTCTCTGCCATTCTAGGTTTTCCTTAACGTTATACGGCTTCCATTTTGATCTGGGCTTTGTTTTTGTTTTAGTTGGGAACGTGGCTGCTCAACGGAGGCGGCAAAATGCGGTAACGGTCGGGAAAGAGAGGAGAGAGTCGTTGGTTCGAGCGAAACGGTTATGTAGAGTGGGACCCAGCGCTGACGGAGAGGTTCCGGTCGAAGGAAATGATATGATAACTGATGAAGAAGAGTTTCATTTGGAAGCCCAAACTTCTTCAGCTGTGGAAGACTTAAAATCCGCCGTTGCTTATCAGTATGTCTATTAATAGTTTAATCCTACGATTAAATTTCTAAATTGTGTTTAATTAGGTTACTCTTACTATATTTGGGATATGATAATTTGTTAATCAATCATTTAGGGGAAAAGGTGCAATGCAGAAGAGGGTAAATGCACTTCGTGAGCTAAGGCGGTTATTGTCGAAATCGGAGTTCCCTCCTGTTGAAGCTGCTCTAAAAGCTGGAGCGATCCCCTTGCTTGTGCAGTGTCTTTCTTTTGGCTCTCAGGATGAACAGGTTCATAGATTTTGAAAATTTTTGGTCTCGTGTTTAAAGCTGCGAATAGTTGCCTATTATTGTACAATGCTTGTTTATACAGTTTTGCTGCGAATGTTTTGGTTTTTTATGTCTAACTTGGATGGATTTGTGTTTTGCCAATGTTTAGAGTTTTTGAATTGAGTGATCATTCTTTGCAAGTAAATCAGATAAGTTTTTTGATCCATTTTCATGTCTTGTCTGTTATATTGCAGTTGCTAGAGGCAGCATGGTGCCTTACGAACATTGCTGCCGGAAAACCAGAAGAAACAAAAGCTCTGTTGCCTGCATTACCATTGCTTATTGCTCACCTTGGAGGTTTGTGATGTTTAGTCAACTCTTTCTGACAGTTAAAACCCTGAAGTATATTTTTTTGGCCTTGGAACTGATAATTTACAAAAAGATTTGAATGTAGGTGGTGTGTTTTTTTTTGTTGTTCTCTCTCTCTCACCATTGAAGAGAACCATTCATGGTTCTAGAAATCATACTTACCTGTTATTGATGCTAGTACTTTTTCTTAAGTTTAGCAGCTGAAAGTTTGTGCACTTTTCCCTCATTTTGCAGAAAAGAGTTCCTTGCCTGTTGCTGAGCAGTGTGCATGGGCATTGGGAAATGTTGCTGGGGAAGGGGAGGAGTTAAGAAATGTTTTGCTATCTCAAGGGGCTTTGCCACCTCTTGCAAGAATGATGTTGCCAAACAAGGGTTCAACTGTGAGAACAGCGGCGTGGGCATTGTCAAACCTTATCAAGGTTTTGAACCTTTACTAGTAAACCACTTTTGTTTGTATATACTTATGTGGTAGGGATTGTGGTGCGCTGTGTTTATGCATGTGTGTGTTTAAACTTTCTTTTACAATATCATGTGTGCTTGGACATAGGGACCTGATCCTAAAGCTGCAACTGAGCTCATCAGAGTTGATGGAGTGCTTGATGCAATTCTTCGACACTTAAGAAAATCGTAAGAGCAGATGTCAAATTAAACATATTGAGTTCTGTTGAAATGTACATGACTTAGATGCAATGAAAAGTTGCTTCTCAAATCCAGGGATGAGGAGCTGGCCACTGAAGTAGCATGGGTGGTGGTGTATCTTTCAGCCCTTTCAAATTTTGCTACTGGTGTTCTGGTGAAGAGTGATGCCCTTCACCTTCTTGTCGAAAGATTGGCAACATCAAATAGTCTGCAACTGCTCATTCCGGTAACATACAAAATGAGTTATGCTTTTGCTCTCTGTTGCTAGTTTATGCATATATGCTTCTCCACTTGGCATACTTTTGTGATGATGTTACTGTTGTTTCTAAATGGCCGATGTTTCAGAATGAAAGCAAGCTCATGAAAATAAAGTAAAATAAATAATATTACAATTCTTCATCCAATCTCCAAAGACCATGCTATAGTAAGGAGCTTCTAAGTTTGAGTTTGTTAGTGTTAGTCTTCTGGTGTAGTTTTCTGTCAGGCAGTATTCATTTGGTTGTTACACTGCATTGTTCATGGACTCAAGATGGTTTCAAGAACATTTCTTGCTTGCTGTCTGATTCTAATAACAAATAGTTTTTCATCTAGGTGCTGAGAAGTTTAGGCAATCTTGTGGCTGGTGATTCACATACAACTTCTACCATTCTTGTCCCTGGGCATGCAATCACAGGTTAGTGAATATCTCTGCTTGCTAGAGATGATTTATTGCAACCCTTATCATATTCATATTATCTGTAAAATATTGATGATCTTAATTGCCTTTTCAGATGGTGTTATAAAAGTCCTAGTAAAGTGTCTGAAGAGTGAGCACAGGGTCTTGAAGAAGGTGAGTGAGCTTGCTTTATTTTGCTGGTATTAATCTTCAGCAGTGATTCTCACTCTAACCGTTATTGTTCATGCAGGAAGCATCATGGGTTTTATCTAATATAGCAGCTGGTTCTGTTGAACACAAGCAGTTGATATATTCTAGTGAGGCAGTACCTTTACTACTGCACCTTCTTTCAACAGCTCCCTTTGATATAAGAAAAGAAGTAGCATATGTGTTGGGCAACCTCTGTGTTGCCCCTACAGGAGGTGATGGGATGCCAAATCTGATCCAGGAGCACTTGGTTTCCCTTGTTCAGAGAGGATGCCTTTCTGGTTTTATTGATTTGGTTAGATCTGCTGATGTAGAGGCCGCTAGACTAGGACTTCAATTCATGGAGCTGGTGAGCAAATCTAATGATTTTATTTGTATTCACGCCAGTTGTGCACTAGAGAAGTTATTTATGTTATGTGCAGTAGATTGACTTTGACCATGTTTACTGGTTGTTTGGTAGTTGTTATGAATGCCTAGGAAGATTCTTTACCAATTTATCTTGAATACTTTGGAATCCATGTTCCTTCTTTTCCTTACAGGTGGACATGGGCGAATTGACTTATGCGGCACACTTGTTTTCCTTGCTGCTAATTTGATCGAGCCACATCTTTGTTTCTAACGATCTTTTGTTAGTGTTGAGGAATGATGCAAAACTATTTCATTTCCTGTGCAATGTAGGTCTTGAGAGGAATGCCAAGTGGAGAGGGTCCAAAACTAGTTGAGCGAGAGGATGGGATTGATGCTATGGAAAGATACCAGTTCCATGAAAATGAAGACCTGAGGAACATGGCCAATGGTTTAGTTGATAAATACTTCGGGGAGAGCTATGGGGTCGACGAGTAAGGTTTTAGGATGATCACCCCGGCTCCCTTCTTCTCTTGTAATCTTTTTGTAATCTCCTTCCCCTCTCTTTTCTGGGATGTAAATTTAATGAGTTGGCTCATCGAAGGATTCGTCCGCATCGCCCTTTGTTAAGAAAACTCGGGCTGTAAGGCTAACCACGTCGTAGGATGTCTGATAGCTTGTGTCTCTTAGGAATTCACTTAACTGTTGTTGTGCTATCTTTTCTTTAATGAACATGTAAATTTGGATTCAATTTTCTATACTTTTTTTTTAAAATAAAAACATTTCTGATATGGTTTTCAATAGATTTATGAAATTAATCTAGAAAAATTTTTCTACCTTTTTTTACTCCATTTTCCCTATTATAAGCAATTTTTTTATATTTAAGAAGGCAAGTTATGATAAGTCATGATCTCACCTGAGTTAATTAAACATGGAGGTTATCTTCTATACATGTTAATTAAATTTATGTGTTTATTCCATTAAAAAAAATTCTGTCTATTTTCTTAATTTTTAACTTAAAAGCTAACTAAATGCTGTGTGTACTTTACCTTAATAGTGCTCAAGGTAAGGGGGTAATAACGCAATTCCTTACAAATAGAGGGGAGATAACTGATAGTTTTGGAAACTTTTTGTTCTCGAAAATATTTGGCCGCAAAAATACTGCAGCAAAGTGAGAAACAACGATCAACCAAAAAACCCTCGCTTCTCCTTTGCCGCCGTAAGCGGTGTTATTTTCCCGGTTCCAATTGGAAAGAGCTTTCCAGCTTCGACAATGGAAAAAAGCGCTTCTTTTTTGTTCGGCGGCACTAAGTTCAATAAAAAGAAGTTCGCCAGCGATATCGCTCGGTTTAAGGTGCGGTTTTTCTTCAATTCTCACTATGTTACGTCGGAGTTCGGTATGTATTCATGTAATTTTTTTTTTTTGTGAATTTTCGTTTAGGAGAAAACGGAAACTGAAGATAAGGTGGATTATTTGAGCTTGTTCGAGAGTGGAAATCCCGAAAAGGAGGAATTTACCGTTTCTACCAAGAAAAGAAAGCGTAAACAAGCAGTTTCAGGTATTTGTTTTTTCATTTCAGTTTTTCTTTTTAAATTTTATTGGCTACTATAATGAATATTCAGAAGAAACTATTTTTGCTTTTGCTTAATTTGTTGGAAAGTAGAAGCGGTGGAGGGATTTAATGTCTTTAAGAGTTCGAAAAAAGCATTGGTAGACAGCGGAGAGAACAAAAAAGATGAGGAAGAAGATAAGCTTTCCAAAGACAAGAAGAAATTAAACCAGAAACTGGAGGTTTGCTTCTTTAATGCATGCATAGATCGCTATTTTTGAGTACAATCTTTGTTATAATTGTCCTAATTGTTGATGACATTAGGCTGATGCGATTCTGCGGAAAACGTTTAATATTCATGTCTCTGGGAATAATGTTGCATCTCCACTTAAGAGTTTCGCAGAGTTAAGCTCAGTGTATGTGCTCTGCCTATTTATTTTTTGTAGTTTAGTTAACATTGACTCTGCTTTTGATTGCTATGAGTTACGCTTTTCTTAATTTTCGCTTTGTTGTTATTCATTAGTTGGATGATGTTAGCATTGCTATGATTTTGTCCAACATTTTTGTCTGAGCTCGAAGTTTAAAATGAGAAGTTATTTGGTTTCTCTACAGATATGGATGTGAGTCCTATTTATTACGCAATTTTGCTGAACTTGGATTTAAAGAGCCAACACCAATTCAACGGCAGGCTATTCCGGTTCTTCTATCTGTATGCTCTTTTATTTAACCGCTGCTGGTTTCTTTTCTACTTCATTTTTACCCTGTATTGGCAATTAGTTATTCAGTGAAAAGATCAGTGTATGCCTGCTTCTGCTTGAAGTTTATACTTATGGTTTTGCTAAATTCTCTCATGTGTTGAAATGCTTTTTGCCCATTGTTTGTGTTAGGGTCGGGAGTGCTTTGCTTGTGCTCCAACTGGATCTGGAAAAACCTTGGCTTTCGTATCACCCATGCTTATGAAACTCAAGGTATCTTTTCAATAATCATTTTCGTGAAAATTATTCCCAAGTTTTCTGATTAGCTTTCTTCATCTGTCAGCATGCGTCATCTGAAGGTGTTAGAGCTGTTATATTGTGTCCTACACGTGAATTAGCTGCTCAGACAACCAGAGAGTCCAAAAAACTTGCAAAAGGAAATAAATTTTATATCAAGCTGTTGACTAAAAAGCTTATAAGAAGTGCTGATTTATCAAAGCTGCCTTGTGATATACTTATATCCACACCACTTCGCTTGAGTTCAGCTATCAAGAAAAGAAAACTTAATTTGAGCAGGTGGGTGCTTATAAATAGTGTTTTCTGTTATGGATGCAAGTACATGTTCATTTTGGATGCTAGAGAGATCAATAGGATGAATATGTAGATGAGTAGATGCCAAAAGCTCTTTCAACATCATAAACCCTAGAATGATGTTAAAAGATGTAAGTACATGTTCATTCTGTTGTGGATGCAAGTATATAAACCCTAGTATGAATATGTGATGATATGAGAGATCAAAAGGTTAGGCTAAACCTCTTATTGTGTTTAAAGATTAGACAGGCTGTTATGACTCAAGTACTTTTCAAATTTGACTTAAAAAGGTGAAAACATGGTTCAGGTTTGATATAACTAATTATTGGATGTTGTAGTGCATATATATATATATATATTTCATAAGCCAAGTCATTGCATTGATCAATTAAAGAATAAAACATTGGTTGCTTCAGCCTCTCAACTTAATAGCATCAAAGGCTAATGCAACCAAATGTTTACATATTACAGCTCAACCCCACAGCCCCTGTACACATCCTTTGAACTTTTCCGGCCAGTCCCCCAAAGTTTCCAAAACCCACCCCATTATATTTACACCTTCTCTATCCTGAACACCGCACACAAGAGAGATCCATTTACAGATTACATCCTTTCCTGAAAGTTTGCGGTAGCCTGTTTTAAGCACATCAATCCACCACTTTCATAAATCTCACCCTGATCATATTCCTTATGATTTCTCACCCCAGACATGCTTACCAAAAGCACAGCGCTGAAAAGTGGTCTACCTGTAAAATTTGTCCATAGATGGGTGGTCCTCTGCCCCCATATCATCATTGATCCATGTCACAAACAGCTCTCTGATTGTAGTGCATATGATTTTGGGAAAACTATGTCTTGAACATTTTCTTTTAATCAGAATCGATAGAAGAATCTGAGAAGGTTTGAGGGGTAATAATTGGTCTTGTTGGAATGGAGAAAACCAGCTCATATTTGAACATTAATTTCAAATTTAAACTGCTTCATTGATACAAAATTTTCCTCCTACAGGGTTGAATATCTTGTCCTGGATGAGTCTGACAAACTGTTTGAGCTGGGCTTGTTAAAGCAGATCGATTCTGTGGTCAAAGCATGTTCTAATCCTTCAATTATACGCTCATTATTTAGTGCTACTTTACCTGATTCTGTTGAGGAGCTTGCACGCACCATTATGCATGATGCTGTTCGAGTTATTATTGGAAGAAAGTAAGTATGAGATTATTACCTGTCAACAATAAAGAGGATTTCTCTTTGACATGCATCACACTTTTTGATATTTTCTGCAGGAATACTGCTTCCAAATCTATAAATCAAAAGTTAGTTTTTGCTGGAAGTGAAGAAGGGAAACTCCTTGCACTTCGTCAAAGCTTTGCAGAGGTATTCTGCTAATATGGATGTTAAGAAAGCTCATATCTCTTGCAACCATAACAGTTGTTTGAGAAAGAAAGAACATTGTATCAGTCTGAAGTTAGTCTATATAGCACATGGATAATCCATCTTATTTATTTACCCTTAGAAATTGTGTTTGGTTTTCTTTTTAATAGATTTATCAATGCCCCTATTTAATTTATTGCATTTGTAATAGTTTGCTTGAAGCTGTTGAGGATATGACACTATATACCACGAAAAACCATGCTCTTTTAACATTATCTACTTTTAGTGTTTTTCAGCTGGAGTATGTCCTTAACCATCTGTTTGTCTTCTCACATGCTTGGCAGTAGAAATTGAATCCGCCAGTTTTAATATTTGTACAAAGCAAAGAACGAGCAAAGGAACTGTATGAAGAGCTGAAATTTGATAATATTAGAGCTAGTGTCATCCATGCTGATTTATCTGAAACGCAGGTAAAGGTTATTTCGATGCCTATGTATTATGCTGATCCTTTTTTGCTTTCTACCTCCACCAACACTAGAATTCTAAGTGCAATGAAAAATGTTTCACCTTTACACAATCACCGTCATCTTAGAGCACCTAAGCAAGTGTCTAGAAGAGACATAAGTCCCAAGAGTATTTTGGTATGTGGCTTGGGCAAGGTGCTCTTGTAGTGCTTAATTGAGAATTATGACTATGTTATGTTTAGTTGGTCTTTCTAACAACTGTTATTTACTTTATCCTCATTTCTTATAATTGAATGCAGCGTGAAAATATGGTCAATGACTTCCGAGCTGGCAAAACATGGGTTTTGATCGCTACTGATGTCATTGCCCGTGGTATGGACTTCAAGGGTGTCAACTGTGTAATTAATTATGATTTTCCAGATTCTGCCGCTGCATACATTCACCGAATTGGTATGTTGCACAACTTGCTTCTTCACCTTGTCAGAGACCTAGATTTCTCAAATAGATTACTTTGCCCTTTTTTTCTTGTGTGGTTTCTGAAACGACATTTGTGGATATCCCAAATAGGCCGGTCCGGCAGAGCAGGGAGGAGCGGAGAAGCTATTACTTTCTACACAGAAGATGATGTTCCATTTTTGCGTAACATAGCTAATGTAATGGTAGGATCAGGCTGTGAGGTTCCGTCTTGGATCATGGCTTTGCGTAAGCTGAGGTGGAAGAAGCATAGACCAAAAAGGGAGTCTATTTCAACCAAACCAAATGAAGCAGGAGACTAAAAAACTTGCGTGTGACGAAATATTGGCTCCTCTAATTGGATATTGATCCTTAAACGCTTTAAATTTTGATGAAATGGGTTATTGATGATTCTAGTTCTTGTTAACTGAGATCTAGGGACAATACGTGGTTCCTTGAAACAGCTGTTCCTGTTTAAAGATTAGTCTGTTTAGATTATGTATTATCAACTTTGCATAAACATTATACAAATATTTATTCCCTTGTTTTAAACAAAAATCAAACGTAAATATGTACCCATAATAACAAAAGGTTAAAACAAATTAAGAATGTCTAGGAAAAAGAAAAGAGAGCATACCGATAAAAGAAAGAACAACTGGTTGCATGTAACTGATCTGCTAATTACTTCCATGCATGGAACTGCAATAGCTTGTCCAGTTCCTTGCCCAAATAAACCTATCTTTCAGATTCCAGGCGAGTTGCGCTGGGGTAGTGCTGTTATCTGCTAACTGATGCTGATAAATACACAACGCCAAAACTTGAATGCCCTTAACCTTGGCCTTGGGAAGTGATGAAGAAACCAAAACCAGACAATGATAAAGCAACACAGTATATTCCATCAGTTCTGAAGCAATGAGCTGGAAAAGTTGTGACGAACTGAGAGTGAACCAACGGCATAAGATTTCTGAACACGCAGGGTCCTAGCAGAACAGATAACACCAGCAGAAGCAGCACCATATAGCACAAATTCATAGCAGATGAGAACCATCAGGTACAAGTCGCATAAATGGAGACCACCAGGACAGATAAGCATAAAACCAGAGAAATTCTGGATACATGGAAGGTACAGCATAACAGATTATACTCCCAGAAGCGGATAAGCATAATGAACACCAACAAACCATGAAAGGATGACAAGAAGAACATAGCCAAACCAGAAACTTCTTGTCACAAACTGCTACAAACATTACTCTTATATATCCTTGGTGCGGACAGTACTGTTTCTGGGCGCCGTCAATAATTTCACTAGGCAGCAATGTATCCCTGTACCTCACAGAATATTCTCTTTGCCTCAATGTGTTCTAACCCTGCTACACATACGATCAAAACAACATGAAAGACAACAAGTTAGATCAAGTTTTTAATCGCTAGTTAATGATATATGAATTAATGTAAAACATTTTTTATTCGAGTTTCGGATTATTAAATGGGTATCCAAATGCTAAAAATTTATTTTGTATTATATTTGTATATCTAGTAAAGCATCAAAATTTAAACTCAATTACATACGATCTTAAGTTTTGAAAATAAAATTTAAAACATTTTTAATAAGTGATGAAAAATTTATATTTATATACTTAAGACCCACTCATATTTTATTGATATGGGATTTATGACATTAGTTAATATTTTTTTAATTTGGACCACCAGTTTAAAAATATTTTCAAAAAATTTTCACTTTAAAAAATTTCAACCATAACACAATAAAAATATTAATATTAATCAATTATGCCAAACATTTGAAATATTTTTTTCAATATTAAGAATATTATATAAAGTAATAAAATAATTAAAAGCATATAAATAGATAAAAAATAATTTTTTTCTGAAGACAATAGATAAAAACCGTTTATAAAATAAAAGTTTGGAGTTTGTGAGTCTTAGATTAGTATATCAATTAGTTAGCCATTGCTCAACTTTTATATACGATATGAAAATCTTCGTTTGCTGTCGTCGTTGAGTTTGTTGGAGCAGAGGTCTTTTGCTATGATTTTGTCTATATTGTAAATATCAATGTGACTTTTTTTTTTTGCAAATAGTGAATATTGTATAGGGTTATAATTTTATTTGATTTTTGTTTATAAGTCTCTTGAAAGTTTTGGGTGATGTACTTGATTTTTGTTCTTGTAGTTTAATTACTAAAAATAAACTTACTAATTTATTTAAATGAAATATTAAATAAAAATTTATTAAAGTATCTAATTTAATCGTATAAGATAGATCTTTATTCAATTCAATTATTGTATTTTATAATTTTATTTTATTTAATTTTTGTATTTTATATTTTTTGTTTCATTTAATTCATATGATATGACACTAAAAAATTGACATAAAAAAATTTAATTTTTTTTTAATTTTGTTTAAACATGTTAATGTCATATCATTATCATGTTAACATAATCTAATATGTCAATGTCAAGTCTGCATCATTAACAATTAATTTTGACAACATTAAAGGAAGAGATTTGATTGCACAAATTCTTAAAATATAAAAATTAAATTAATCAGTTTAATAGGGAGATTAAATTTACGAAAAATTCAAAGTACAATAAAGTATAATAGGTACTTAGACCTGGTCAAAAAGTGAAAATCAAGAAATAGTGGAGGGTAAAATTGGTAATTTGCAGAGTTCGAGGACCGCCGTGTTATTTTGTAAAAAGGTAAAGGGTATTATTGGGGTTTCAAAGCCAATTACAGTCATCTAGTATGAGAGAAAATATCGTAGAACCTTTTAACGGTTGATGTGAGATCTCGCACGTGACCCTTTTAATCCAACGACTGAGAGAGAAACCCTAGTTAAACCAAAGCTGAGAGAGTGGCTACTTAAGCAAAAGCGCACAGCTGCTTTCTCCCTCTTTCGCTTGCTCTCTACGCTCTCTTCCGCTGCGACGAGGAGAGCTTCTGATCAAGCGAATCTCCAAGAGTACGGTTTTAGCTTACAGGTAAAAATCCTTTTCTTAATTTTGTTGCTTCGATTCGAAGAAGAATCTGATCTGATTGATTGGTACCTGAAATATCAGTTTTATCTTTCACTTGATTTGGTTAGTTAATATAAATTTGATTTTTATTTTCCACCGTTTGATTTGTTTTCTTTTTAATGATTCTGATCTGATTCGTTTTGTTTATATTCCTTTTTTGTGTAATTTCGGATCTGATTCTTTCTTCTTCCTTTTTTTTTTGGTGTTATGATCGACGTGTTCTTAGATTTTATGCATCTATGATTATGTTCGTTTAAAATTTTATGATTTAAAATTATAAAATTTGTTTCCTGAGAGGATAATTCCTGTGATAACCGATCTATCGAAGCGAGTTTAGCCTCCGGGAAATTTTGTTATCGATAATAATAAAGATGGTCATCGATCAATTTTTCCTCTTAGGCTTATTTGTTTTGAATGGAAAGCTTTGACTGTTTACATGGGAAAGGATATGTTAAGATCTAGTGGCTGTAGTTCAGTGGAAAGAACTCCATCTGTGGAGGACCTGGGCTCGAATCCCAGCGGCCACGATTTATTTTATTGAATCTGTTGAATTTTAACTTTGGATTGATTTTTTGTTTTAAAATAAGTTGAATTTTTCTTTATAAAACTGTTAGTTAAAATTGGAGGTTATTCTTGTTAGTTCTTATTCATAAAATATGGATTTAATTGTGTGATCTTCATGGGGAATTTTTATTGTTGGTAGGCAATGGAATTTTATGTTTTAATTTAATTTTGAATTTTGTATGTGTTTTGTTTTATGAATTTATTTGTTGTTGATTTTCAGCTTCTCTCCCGAGTTTTATAATGGGTAAGGAGAAGGTTCACATCAACATTGTGGTCATCGGCCATGTCGACTCCGGGAAGTCGACCACCACTGGTCATTTGATCTACAAGCTTGGTGGTATTGACAAGCGTGTGATTGAGAGGTTCGAGAAGGAGGCTGCTGAGATGAACAAAAGGTCATTCAAGTATGCCTGGGTGCTTGACAAGCTTAAGGCTGAGCGTGAACGTGGTATTACCATTGATATTGCACTGTGGAAGTTTGAGACCACAAAATACTACTGCACTGTCATTGATGCCCCTGGACATCGTGACTTTATCAAGAACATGATTACTGGTACCTCGCAGGCTGACTGTGCTGTTCTCATTATTGACTCAACCACTGGTGGTTTTGAAGCTGGTATCTCTAAGGATGGTCAGACCCGTGAGCATGCTTTGCTTGCCTTTACCCTTGGTGTCAAGCAGATGATTTGCTGCTGCAACAAGGTGAGGTTTAGAACTTGTTCATGTTTTACATTTTATTCTATCTATGCCCCTTTTTCTTTAATAATTGTTGTAAGTAAAACTTGATTTGTGACTGAACGAGTGTTCGTATTTTTTGGTGTAGATGGATGCCACAACCCCAAAGTACTCCAAGGCAAGGTATGATGAAATTGTTAAGGAAGTCTCTTCTTATCTTAAGAAAGTTGGTTACAACCCTGAGAAGATTCCATTTGTCCCAATCTCTGGTTTTGAGGGTGATAACATGATTGAGAGGTCTACAAACCTTGACTGGTACAAGGGTCCCACTCTTCTTGACGCTCTTGACCAGATCAACGAGCCCAAGAGGCCCTCAGACAAGCCGCTCCGTCTCCCACTTCAGGATGTCTACAAGATTGGTGGCATTGGAACTGTCCCTGTTGGTCGTGTTGAGACTGGTACCCTTAAGCCTGGTATGGTCGTGACTTTTGGCCCAACTGGTCTGACCACCGAAGTTAAGTCTGTTGAGATGCACCATGAAGCCCTCCAGGAGGCTCTCCCTGGTGATAATGTTGGGTTCAATGTTAAGAATGTTGCTGTTAAGGATCTCAAGCGTGGTTTTGTTGCATCTAACTCTAAGGATGATCCTGCCAAGGAAGCTGCCAGCTTCACCTCTCAGGTCATCATCATGAACCACCCTGGCCAGATCGGAAATGGATATACCCCTGTCCTTGATTGCCACACATCCCACATTGCTGTCAAATTTGCTGAACTGCTGACCAAGATTGACAGACGATCTGGCAAGGAGCTTGAGAAGGAGCCTAAGTTTTTGAAGAATGGTGATGCAGGGTTTGTGAAGATGATTCCCACCAAGCCAATGGTTGTGGAGACTTTCTCTGCATACCCTCCTCTTGGACGTTTTGCTGTCAGGGACATGCGCCAGACTGTGGCCGTTGGTGTCATCAAGAGTGTTGATAAGAAGGATGCATCCGGTGCCAAGGTCACCAAGTCTGCTGCCAAGAAGAGTGGAAAGTGAGATTGCTTTTGTGAGATAATTATCACAGCTAGGATAATTGTCTTAATTTTGGTGATACTTTTTATTTACCGGTATTTATATGTCAGTTTTGTGGACCAATTTTTATATGCTTTCGTCTGTGTCTGGTTTTGGTTGAGACTTGCAAAGTTGTCTTGAGGTTTGCTTTTATTATTTGTCTTATTTACATTTTCTTTGTCAAGTGTAGTTAGATGCTTTTAAAACAATTCTTGTTTGATATTATGATTTTCTGCAGCGAGTAGTCTAGTAAAATCTTAATGCCATTATGAATGTGGTATTCCGTATGATTGCTACAGCTCAGAGTCTCCTCTAGTTTGACTGCGAGCAAATTTCAAGAGTTGCAATCGATCTCAGTAATCGGAATGCGGCTTGTAAGATCATTGGTGCCAGCACCCTCGATTAGCTAGCCCAGGGATCTCCTGTGGTGCCAAATGGCAATCTAGACATTGATTTTTGTTGTGGCCATTTGAAACTTGTGTATTCGTTAAACTGACACTTGTTCCTGTAGAACAAGCTGTGCAAAGGTTTCACTTTTGAACCGTCTTTGACGAACTGGCAATTGTCCTTTGTTCTCAATTTTGATCACGAATTATCCTCTGCCAGACAAGAAATACTCATCACTTTGTCGTCTACATTGAATAAATGCCAATGTCACAGATACTTGTGCTGTGATGGTAAATTCTGTTTGGGCTCCTCCCTTGCTTTAGAAACCCGTTTTCCTCCACGAAATCTTGTACTTATCAAGAGTTACGCAAATCATGTGTGAAAAGAATGGAAACAAGCGTGAGAGTAAACCTATCTTAATCTGAAGATGAATCATTCCCTTGGTGTTGCTCCATGGATTGATGCCTCAATACTCAATACGGATGATTCTTTCTGCTAAAATGTTTGTTGGAGTGAAAAACCATAAACAACTCAAAGTGGCAAATTCTGGGGAAAACGCAAACTCTTGAAGTATGAATAGCTTTAAATCATACAGCAGAAAAGAGCTGCTGAGACTACTGCCTCATTGTCCTGTAGACTACCATAAATTGATGATTAACGTCATGAATTCATCACCATCATTTTGTCAATATCTCAAGTTCCTTCTAAAGTTGGACAAGTGTGGCAAAAATTATGATTGGTGAACAAGAAAGGATAGGACGCACTTTTTCTGGCTAGCAAGGCAAAAAACTACGAAATCAATCAAACTGACTCTGATGGAAGAGTCTTGAAATCTTAATGGCAACAATTGACAATTTCCATTAAGAAAAGGCATTCGTAGCCTGTCAGGCTAATTCTCTTTCTCCATTCTCTTTTCTTTTCCCATTTCAGTTGAGGACATATTGGACCAATTCAAATCTGAAATTTTCAAACTTGTATGCAATTCATGGCTGCAATCTCAACCTCACCAGGATTGTGACATGTCACAATCTCCAGTGGGGCGCAATTCCGTATTGCTAAATGCTGATGTATCGTTACTTGCGATAAATATCAAAGGGTCTGGAATTCCCTCAAGTTCTTCTCATTCTTACTAATATATATATATATATATATATATATATATTTCAATAACATGACCACAATGATCCGAGAAAGTAGAGTTTCTTGAGTAACCATGCCGCAATATTGGATGCTGCAGACGTTCTGCATCAACCTGTTTATGGGGACTTAGAGGTTTTCTCAGTAAGAAAATGTGAAAACAAGGCAGTTTGGTCAACTCCAGGTATTAGAAAAACGAATCCTGACAGCAGGGAGAAGAGGTATAAATTGTTTTTTCAAAATATTTAGTTATGGGTCCATCTCAACAACTATTTGGTCAGATAGCAACTCAAGCCCTCGTATATGTTGCTTTTTCCCTGTTTCTTTTACTCCAAGGGACAACTAAGTGAAGCAATGCCTCACCAATTGAACAAACCCCAAACGAACACAATATACATTTGAGTTTGCCAGTACCAATCACAAACCATCAGCCCCTACCTTACCGATTCTTCAAAAAAAAAAACAAAGAAAAAAAAAAGAAATACCACTCCCAGCTATAACCTCCAAAACATTCAAATATAAAATGATACCTGATTAATCAGTCTTCTAAATCCCCCTCTACTCTATGATAACAACAATACTTTCAACTGATTCAGTGGAGGTGACCAAATTTTCCACCTTAAATTTCCATTTCCACTGATATTTTGGCAAGCTAGAAGATGGGGTCTGTGGAGAGATCAAAGAAGAAAGTTCAGTTATGGAAGAAAGCTATTGTTCACTTCTCTTTATGTTTTGTCATGGGGTTTTTCACAGGCTTCGCTCCAACAGGTAAGGATTCAATTTTTCCTAGCCGTGTTGCTACAGAGAATAAATCACAGATTTCGCCGCAGCCTGTCCAAACGTTGAACCAATCAGCAACAGCAGTACATAGCAGTAATGTTAGCAGAAGTTTGAGAGCAGAAGCTCCGGTGCCAGTTCCAGCAAAGTCCAAGGAACTAGGAAGTCCAAAGCAAGTGGACACTCATGAAGTCATCAAGTTGCCAGCCAGAAGACTCATAATTATTGTTACACCAACAAGCACGAAACATCAGTTTCAAGGGGTGTTTTTGAGGAGGCTAGCAAACACTATAAAGCTGGTTCCTCAACCGTTGTTGTGGATTGTCGTGGAAGGGATATCTAATTCGAATGAGGTATCCGAAATACTTAGGAAAACAGGTATTATGTACAGGCATTTGGTGTTCAAGGAGAACTTTACAGACCCTGAAGCAGAGCTGAATCACCAGCGAAATGTGGCACTGAAGCACATTGAGCACCACAAGCTGAGCGGGATTGTTCATTTCGCCGGACTTTCCAATGTTTATGATCTTGATTTCTTCAAAGAGCTTAGACAGATTGAGTACGTACCCTCATCTTATTCTTTCTCCTATTATATTTCTTATGAGATAAGTTTCAAACTACCTGCATAATTATGCCCTCTGAGGGTATATAAAATAAAAAACTTAAAAGAGAAACTAGGACATGAGAATATAATGCGCTGGCTGGTGGGTGGTAGTTTCAAAGCTTCATTCTTTTAGGGCAATGAGGATTAATTTAACAAATGAAAGAAGAGTACATGTCACTATAAAGATACTAGGAAAATATAGTGTCAACCAACCCCTCTGGTAAGCTGTAGAAAAGAGTGAGTAACCATGTATTTAACCTATATACACTTTTGCCAATGTGCAGGGTGTTTGGAACTTGGCCAGTGGCCTTACTGTCAGCAAACAAGAGGAAAGTTGTAATAGAAGGACCAGTATGCGATTCCTCTCAAGTGATAGGATGGCATCTGAGGAAGATGAACAACCACACAGATGCCGAAACAGATGCAGAGCCCAAACCTCCTATTCATATATCAAGTTTTGCATTTAACAGTTCAATCCTTTGGGACCCTGAGAGATGGGGTCGCCCCACATCTGTTCAAGGCACTTCACAGGTAAGCAAATATTCTCTACGCCAAGCATTAGATAGTTAAAAAATGGTTTTCTTTTTCTGTTCTTCCTGCATTTCGTCACAAAAATGAAGCTCCCATTTTAAGATTCTGTACTATGAAGAATCAAATGTGCAATGAAAGAATGCATAGTTATCCATAATGGATTTAGCCTAGTAAAAACTGGTTGACATGAGACTAGGCCTAAACTCAAATATTCGGGATTTTTCACTCGCTGTCTATCAGTTTGGTAATAAATGGTCTTTAAGCCATACTGATTGATGCAACTAACCAAAATTTATACTATCTTACAATAAAAAAAAGGATATGGATTGAATATGAAGCTAATAATCATGATTCCATGAATGAAGCTGGGTCCCATTTAAATTAGGTTCCAAGAATTTTAACCAGGAAAATAAATGGTTCAGTAGGGGTTCGACCAACTTCCATTTCTTTATAAAAAAAACAGCAGCATACTGGATGCCTTGATAGATATTAGGTAAAGGGTTAATTTATAGCATGTTGCTGTTGCTTTGATCAGTTCCCCCACTCGAAAAACTGAAGTAAAAGCATAACAAAATAATGGGCACTTTGAAGTTTTTACATTATTCAAAAGTTGAGCTAGAAAGGGAAAAGGTCAGCCTTTCTCTTGTGGGTTCTGACATCTTCGAGTGCTGCACATATGATTTAAAAAATATTAGTTTATAATTAGCTTTGCAAGCAATAGCAACAGCATGGATGACTTAAGACTTGGTGTCTGCATCTGCCATAACTTTTATTGAGAAGGCTTTTGTTTTATCTCATGTTTGCTTTCCAGAATTCACTCAAATTTGTGAAACAAGTTGTTCTAGAAGATGAGACCAAGTTAAAGGGTATCCCACCAGAAGAGTGCTCCAAAATCATGCTTTGGCGTCTTCGTTTTCCCATTGGAGTAGTGCCTAGAGGCCTTGTCAAAACAGCCTCATTGCTGGACGTTACTGTTACTCAAAGATAAAGGAGGAAAACATATGATGCAGAGAGATTTCATTTGGAGGACAAAAATATATGATAATGAAGAGCATAATCTCAATTTTTTTTCCCATTTATCATGTAATTTTTTTAATTGTTACACATTTTACAAATTTTTTTGTTCCTCTTCACAGTCTCAACATGATAGGGGACACCATCTTTTTCTCGCCAGTTGCAACTTCAAATCCAAAAAAGCATCCCCCAAGTGTCTGCCTCACTTCTATAATAAACAGCAAATAATCCTTGCCAAGGAACAAATACTACCAAAAGTTGAAGACTCCCAGTCCCACCTGATGATTATAGGATGGAAGATCTTGAAATGAAAATTCTATTGATTTAAAGTAAAGACAAACCTACCAGCGTTGGTAAGTGGTTATACCAAACCATTTGATTTGAAAGTAATCAAAGAACATTTTGGAGAAATTATTATCATTTTGCTTCATCTCTCTTGGCTAGGAGAAATAGTTCTCAAAACTGTCCACAATTTCTTTTCTTTTCTTTGTTTTTCCTTTCTTCCAATGCCTGCATCCTTTTGTCTTTGCAAAAGTTTTCCAAGTATTGGTTGAATAAAAAAACCTGTCAGGACCGCCATGGGATGATCAATTATGGGCCATAGGGAGCAATGAAATGTCAACTGTCTTTCATTAGCTGCAGCCTGATGCATTTTCCCACACCTTTCAGCAGGTGGCCTCTCTGTGTCTGGGCTGATTTCTGGACCATTCAGCAATCACCGATCACCGTCCTCTGTCTGTAACATATATATCTGAATGAATTGGACAACTTGGAAGTACAGACTGCTTTAGGAAACAAACTTATCAGTCAATTTCTAGCAAATTAGAACCCATGGCTATACAGGTCACTCTCTTCCCATTAACATATATATGGGAAAACATCATTTGCATGTATAAAATTAGAAAAAGCTAGCATGCATATGATTCCTATCAAAGCATCTCAACAAATAAGTTTTGAAAAGAATCATCAAGCATGGCTATAAGATAAAAAAGTTTTTATCTATTGTTATATAATTCGAAGAATAATGAACTTCTTCTGGTACTAAAAAATATGAATTACACATATTTTTACCTATTTCGTGCCTAAAACAAGGGTTTTTAATTTTCCAATGTTAAAAAACATAGGTTATAAATTTATGATATCCTTTGTAAAGCATGAACGTCCATATATGTGATGATGCATAAATATTTTTGAGAAAAAAATGACCAAGTTATTGGATCAACTCTATTAGAGGGTATTACTTCTCAAAAAAAAAAATTCTATAAGAGGGTACTAAGCTTAATACGAGTGCATATCATATCTAATTTCGACTTATAGATAGATTTTTCCTATTTATTTTAAGAAATTAAATTAAATTAAGAGTTAATTTACTAATTAATTACTTTTTATTAAAAAATAGAAATTCAAATTCAATTCTTTAAATAAGAAAAGATATGCTAATTAGTAAGTCAAACGTGTGAATAGGACTTCTTATCATTTTACTAATACTGAAGTGAACTAGTATTATTTTTTTTTACATTAATTTTGACCGAATAATTTTATAAAATATGATATTATTTATTTTAATTTATCAAAACTCCTAATAAACCCACAAAATAAAATTAAAAAAAAAAAACAAAGCTGTTAATACCATTACCTGCTTGCAACTTTGTTGTCGGTTCCATTATTCACCCTGTCAAAGAACCTAGCTTTTTCTTCTTCTTTTTTTTTTTTAATTTTTGGACTAAATACCTAATTACTAAAAAATCAACATCAAAGGAAGAAATGTTGCAATGTGTATCCACGTTTTATATTAGTAGGCTCCTTGACGTGACAAGCTGTAGGGTTGTTAGTAACAAAGTTGGTCCTACAATTTAATACTACTTCTTATCTTAAACAAAATACTCAATTATAAACGATTTCAGTCTATAAATTAGGATATAATCACTGCCTTTTAGAGTTGGATTATGCCTTAGAAGTGAAAAGGAAGAACCAATTATTTATCGACTAGTTTTATAATTTTCTTGTGTTAGCCAATGTTAAAGTTAATAACCCGCCCCTTGATTTGATTAGGTAGTAGTATAATCATCGGTTCCAACAACTACACATTCAGTTAAAATAATGAAAATCAAGAAACTGAAAATTCACAAAATCAAATGACTATTTAAAAATCAAGGTAAAATTTGATTATTTAATTTTTCTATCAAATTTAAAAATCTTACTGATAATATTTAAGATAGTTATTCACAAGGAAAATCATAAATGACTATTCTATTCATTTTTTTTATAATAGTTTAAAAACTTCATCAAATAATATTTAACGTAATAGTACACAAGATAAATCTAATCTATTCACCATTTTCCCACTTCCTTTTTTGCCTAAATTACTTATGGAAATTAAAATATGATAATTAGTCTATCAAATTGTACTATCAAACTATACATGTGAAAAACTGGCTAGATGTTATTCAGTACTGCAGCACATGAGTCCAAGAATTATAGTATAATATATAGCTTGGAACAAAATTAATTAAAGGGGTTGAAATAATTTTAATTTCATAATGTGGCATGTAAATAGTAGCAGTAGTACATCATTCATGTTTCTGTTCTTAAAGAGTGTCAAAACCTTTCTTTTATTTGCCTAGAAAAAGTTAAAACTTGTGGCGGTGTCTACCGACAACTTGCCACATAGCCTTTGCCCTGCCGTCTCCATTATACTATTCTTTTCATTTAACATGTTGCAAATTGCATCACTACTTTAACCTACAAAGTAAAAAAAATATTTGCATGCTGTTATTTAATCTATGTATTTAGGATAAAATTTCTTTAAAAAACTTACACTTACGTTTAGTATTTTATAAAGAAATTAAATGGACCCTACATGGCAAAGAGCATCAAAATGAAAATGAGCATGGAATAAATCGGTTAAGTGTAAGACAAGGAAGACATATCTTTGATATATTCTCGATGACATTTTGCAATAATATACCCTCAAAAAAGAAGTTGCAGTTAGCCTTAGCTTAACTTGTTTACGCATACCCATGCTACGTTTTTGTTTTGGGAAGTAGTACTAAGTAAAGTAACCCAAAAAGAAGAAGCAGGTTTTAGTTACCATCAGACATGTTGGAAGTTTTACAGTTCGAGTTTCAGTTTTAACTGCTCTACTAGTGAACTGAAGTGCCATTGAAATTTGAAGAGGACAGAACAAGAGGGTGCTTTTTTAACTGTGTTAGTTACCAACACTTGGGAAAGGAAAAACGTTGGTGGGATAGGTTTTTTCAACCAATCAGACAAGGAGGAGGCGATCTGTTAAATTAGGTGGGACCCAAGTTTGCCCAACCCAAGAAGTGGGGTCACACTTAGCAAAAAACCAGCTGTTTTTCTTCTTTCATTATCCCTCTAAAATCTTCATTGTCAAGATCTGTTCTTCCTCTTTATATCACAAGGAGGCAGGCCACAGGAGGTGTGACCCTTTCAAATTTTTCTGATCTTTTTGTTTGTCTTGAGAACAGAAAAGAAAGGAAGAGGACCCTTGAAGCTCTTTGAGATCTGGGCATTACAATCTCAGGTACTTTTGCTACTTTTTGTTCCATGGACCCCAATTTAAAGATGCATTCTTCAGCTTCTTTTTGTTTGAAAGTTTTGTAGCTTGGTATTGCTAATTGTCCTTCAAAATCTGGGTAGTTTAAATACATTTGAAAACTTTTGGGTTTTGCCTGGTTGAGGAGAAAATCTAGGAAATGAAGAAAATTTGAAATTTTTATAGCTAAAGTTGTTATTGTACAGTTCCCTTCCCTGGGGTTAAAAGCCATTTACTTTAACTTGCTTAGTCATCTTTGAATTGAAAATGAAGAAGGTAAAAACTTGTTTAGATTGTGGTAACAGATATGCATGATAGATCATGGGATTTTTTGCTTAAATCTCCCATTTTTCTTCCTAATTTGCACTATTAATATTTAATGCCCTTATGATTTTCCCTGTCTGTCTTTTGGTATATCTGTTATTACCATTTATTAGCTATCTGCTTCTTTGAATATTTGTTTGAGATCGTCATTTCTAAAATCCTTCTATTTTACACTGCGAAATCATATCTCATTTCTAGTCTATTCCAAATGCATTTTGAAAAGGGCTGTTTTTTTTTTTTTTTTGCCCCTTAAAGGTTTATACTGAGGAATGATAAGAAGATGGGGAGGAAAGGAAAATGGCTGTCTTCTCTAAAGAAAGCCTTTAGCCCAGAGTCCAAGGCAAAGAAAAACCAGGTTTGGAGAGGTCCCATTCAGCTGAAAATTGCTTGTAGTTTATTGTTATCAATGAGTTTCTAATATTCTTGATTGCTACATATTTCAGGAATCGAAAGCACAGTTTTCAGAGAAGCGGGTGCATTTGGGTCCCAGTGGTTCTGATGCAGCCACTTTAGAAGCTGTCAAGTTGTCCCCTCCTCCTCAGCCGGAGGAGGTGAAATTAACGGAAGCTGAGGCTGAACAGAGCATGCAGACTTACGCTGTGGCAGTTGCCACTGCTGCTGATGATGCTGCTGCTCCTGCTGTTCCAGCTCAGGCTTCTGTAGAGGTTGTTCGACGGCAACTTAATACAGGTGCCAGGTTTTCTGGCAAATCTGAGGAGGAAGTGGCAGCAATCAAAATACAAACAGCTTTCCGAGGTTACCTGGTATGTGCTGCAATTTTAATAGTTACTTTTTCCTTCTGAGGCTGTTTGCTTGATCATTTCTTATTAGAAATTCTATCGGATATAATTATCATTATCAATCAATTCCAGCTAATTTTTACTTAATCCTACTCATCCCGCAGCAAACATTCTTAAATTCTCAGCCACAACTGAAGTTTATGTAGTGACTTTGCTGCTCATGATTTCTTCTTTTCAGGCAAAAAGGGCATTGCATGCTTTAAGAGGACTGGTCAGGCTGAAATCATTGATGGAAGGTCCTGTGGTCAAACGGCAAGCAGCCAGTACACTTCGCTGCATGCAAACTCTTTCGCGTGTGCAGTGTCAGATTCGTACTAGGAGAATCAGGATGACAGAAGAAAATCAGGCTCTTCAGAGGCAACTCTTGCAGGAACATGCAAAAGATCTTGTGAACTTGCAGGTAAATTCCCTTTCTCTCTGAGTTGGACTGCTACGGAGTGGGTTCAATTCTTTCTACAAGCTGTGGTTTTTCCTATCTATAACTAGAATCATCTTTATATTGCAAACAAATAGGATAATTGATTTAGCTATTATATACAGCATACAAGGGGATTTTAGAGTAATTTCTGTCACAGCAGTCAAGCTCAGTTCCCTAAATGACTACGTATATATCTTCATCTTGATTAGAAAAGTGCCCTCCATCATTGGAAAACCATTCTATCATGTTGGTTTTCCATAAAGGATCCCTCCTGCTGACTATAGGTTCTGAATGTTTAAACAGATGGGTGAAGAGTGGGATGACAGCCTGCAGTCTAAGGAACAACTTGAGGCAAGCTTACTGAGCAAGCATGAGGCAGCTATGAGAAGAGAAAGGGCCATGGCGTATTCATTTACTCATCAGGTAACCTGATCCTCTAATTTTATATATGCTGTTGGAATTCATGAAGAGCATCAGATATTTAATCTTTCCTCTGTGTGTTTATATGTACAAGTGAGAGATTTAATAACATGGTCAAGTGACATGAATGAATGAAGCATAACTAACTTACTTAAAAAAAGTTATCCTCCATAGCTTTGACGAGGCGGGAAGTAGCAGTTGATAAGATTAGATTGAGTTTAGCATTTCGTTAAATGATCATACTGCAAAATAGTTTAGCATAAATTAGTTCCTCATCTGTCAGGTCAACTTATGTAGACATTAGCTGAGAGTAAATCTAAAATACTAACCAGTTGATAACGACTATATTGAAATACAATGATTTCCATCATTCAATATTTGATCTCATCAGAGGGAACTGGGGAAGAAGTTCAAACATTCCGTTTTCAAGTCTGAGAGAGAGTTTCGTCCTTCTAAGCTATATATGCTGGATCACTTAACAAATGTTTAACCGTATCCCATCGTTTTACCTAGCTCATCCTAATGCTTAATAAACATGAGTCTTATTAAAGGTGGGAGTACCATCAGGCAAGAAGTTCTTTGGCATTCAAATACCTGAAGCAAACTAAGTTCTGTGTCTGACACCTGCACATAATCCCTTTTGCAGCAAACCTGGAAGAATTCTTCAAGATCTATGAGTCCATTATTCATGGATCCAAACAATCCCTCATGGGGTTGGAGCTGGTTGGAACGATGGATGGCAGCCCGGCCATGGGAAGGTCGTGGCATGACAGAAAAAGAACATAACAATGACCAGTCATCTGTAAAGAGTGCACGCAGCAACTTTGGAGGAGAAATCAGCAAATCTTATGCTCGCTACCAACTCAATTTGGATAAGCAATCCCCGAAGGCCAGCCAAAAGCCAAGCCAAACTTCAAGCCTCCAAACTCCTTCAACTCCTAAGCAAGCGTCCGTTCCTGCCCGAAAGCTGAAGTCAGCAAGCCCCAGGAGCAGTGTGGTTGGTCCTGATGATGACACAAGAAGCATGATCAGTGTGCAGTCAGAGCGAAACCGGAGACACAGCATTGCAGGCTCCTTCGTGCGTGATGATGAGAGCCTGGCGAGCTCCCCATCACTTCCAAGTTACATGGTACCAACTGAGTCCGCAAGAGCTAAGACCAGGTTGCAAAGCCCCTTGGGACTAGAAGCAAATGGCACACCAGAAAAGGGACCAATCGTGTCTGCCAAGAAACGGCTGTCTTATCCGCCTTCGCCAGCCAGGCCTAGGCGGCACTCCGGGCCTCCAAAAGTGGACAGCAGCATTACCAAGACAGAAGTTGCTGTGGTGAATGGAGAGGGCAGTTAGCTATTCCTAATCAAAAAGAGATGGAGCAAAGCATCATATGGCTGTGGACAACTCCAAATGAGCAACAACCAAACAACAAATAGGAAATGAAAAGGATAGAGAAACTACATTCATTTGATTTCTGAATCTTCTACAGTCAAGGGTTTCAATTCATTGTCCAGAGAGTGTTGTCATTGGTTTCTCGGATCAGCTCTGTTATCTGAATTATTCTTCTCATACATCCTTTGCTTGTTTATTTATTTTATGTTTATGCCTTTTTCTCCCCCTCATCATCGTTCAGGTGGCGGAATGATATTTGTGATTGAAAGCAAATTATGCCCAAATTCAGTTCATTAAAATTTCTTGTGTTGTTTGTATTTATTTGTATAAATAAATTATACACACTTCTTTGTTCTTGTTTATTTGGCACTTGGGATTACACTGATTGCCCTTTTTAACTTCATTTTCTTTTCATTTTTTATGAGATTTATCTGGTGATGATGGGTGTTCATTCATTGGATCAAATTTAATTGGAAAACTTTCAAAACTTTGATCGTCGCAGAGATTTGGGTCAATTTTGCAGATATACCCCATATTTTGTGGCATCGAAATTTAATTATTAGCAGTGATAGAAAGCTAATTGAAAGGAAAGAAAAACGGAAATTTTTTTTGATTTATAAACATCTTTTAAATATGAAAATTTTCTCAAAAAAAAATCAAAGAAATTTTTGTACTTTTATTTAGACTCAATAGACTTACCGTTAATTAAAATTATTAATCATTTTATAATTACATGATGTTAATATAAAATTAATATAAATAATGAAAAATATCATATAATTATATAATTATATCATGTGATTATATCATGTCATTATTCATTATCACATATTATCATGTTTTATGTTATCATTATATGGCATAAAATGGCATTTTGGTTAATAATAAATAATCAATCTATAATTATAAAAAATTATTTGATTTAAAAAAATTATAAAAGTATCATAGAATATAATAAAAAATAAAAAATTATTTAATTTTTTTAAAATAATTTAAAACTTTTTTAAGTATTATTTTTTTAATTTTAATTTTTACAAATATCGAAAAAAATAAAAATATTCGGCATTTCGTGGTAGAGTTCATTTTTTGTTGAGGTTTCCAGGATATTGTTAAAAAAATTTATATATTGTCGCCGAATAGAACAAAAATAAAAATCCTAAATAAGAAAATTCTTCTTGAGAAACACGTAGAAGGCGGGCCGGGCTAGAAAGTCGGTCGGGCAAGTTGTATAAAACCGGGTCTTTTCCATATTAATAGAAAAAAAACAAAATTACCTAAAAACCCACCACAGCAAAACCCTAAACCTCAAAGATTTAGAAACGGAATGCAAAAATCCAGAGACCTCTCAGACGCATCAGAGATGGTGAGTCCCTTAAATGATTCTTCTCTTTATCAAACTTTTTCCACCATGTCGAAAATTATTGATATTTACATGTTCAAATGGTATTTTCAATTTGGCTAAAAAATTGGGATTTTTGATTTTAGGTTGCTCCGTTAATAGCCGGACTTGCGGTGGCAGCGGCTGCTTATGCGGGTAGATACAGTCTTCAAGCTTGGCAGGCGTTTAAGGCAAGGCCACCGACGGCTAGAATACGAAGATTTTATGAAGGTGGGTTTCAGCCTATTATGACTAAGAGAGAAGCCGCTCTGATTCTTGGTGTAAGGTAAATTTTACATCTTTTGCTAAAAGATAACCTTTCTTTTTCATTGTCAAAATCTCTGCTTTATGCCATGAAATCGTTTCATTGAAGTTAGAAATGGCTTTTGATGAATTGGGTTTGTATAATTTTGTGGTGATTTGCTCAATGGAATGAATTTTATGTCCGGAATTAAAGTTAAGGATGGAGAAATTTGGTACTATTTGATTGATGTAGTTTCAAGGATGATGCTTAATCACTCATGGTCTTTGCAGTTGAGCTGAGGTTAGTTTAAAGATTGGGGATTGGGGATTGTTTAGAAATTAATCTCTAATTTTAGGTTCAAGCTTGTTGTCTAAGACTTTGAATCATTTGATGAGCAAAGGCTGTTAATGATTTGGCTTGTCTTTTTCCCTGGGCCCTATGTCTCAAACTGGAGATTTTGCTTCTGAATAGAGTCTAGCCATTGGTCATTGTACTCTTGTTCTTTAAATGTATTTACTTTAGTTCTTATCTGGTCATCGCACTCTTCTTGTAAACAATTTCACTTGTACCATGTTCTTCCATAACCTCCTGCCTGAAATTTTATATATTTATATATTGTTCCAATCAGAGAAAGTACTCCAGCAGAAAAGATTAAGGAAGCACATAGGAGGGTGATGGTAGCTAACCATCCAGATGCTGGTGGAAGCCATTACCTTGCATCAAAGATCAATGAAGCAAAAGATATGATGCTTGGGAAAGCCAAGGGTGGTAGCTCTGCTTTTTGAAGGAGACATTGTCATCACATGTCCAGATTGTTCACTTTGTGCAAAAAATTTATCATCCCAATACGCTAGAGCGAAAGAAGAGAGAAGAGTGTCTGTTCAAATCATTCTTTGGGATCCAATAGTTGTTAGACTATTTGGGAAAACTATTGATTTTTGTATCAATTTGTTGAAATTGGAGTTCATAGATATCCTAGTTTGACATGAATGCTTGGAAGAATAACAAGTTATGATGATTGTAATGGTTTTACTCTCTTCCAAACTCCAGTTCTTTCTATATGTAAAATGGAGTTGACAACGTGATTTGTTGATTATAATGGTAACACTTAGTTTCAAGCTCCAATTTTTGAGGCTTACATCCAAGAAGAAAAGGATAATTCTAAGCATTCCATTTAAACTGCAACTAAATATGTCCTCAAATTAGCTGCTTTTATGGCATATGAAGGAATTTTGACCCCTCGATGCAATTGCTCTTCTGGCAGAGAATGGTAAGATTATGTAGTGAAACAAGATCAAGATTTTATAGAAAATGGCCACGAGAGCTAACCGTTAAAACTACTAGGGAGAAAGCTCTCAGTAAATATTGGATTGACTGAAAAATAGATACAAACATTTTGAGCTCGGAATCAATCACTCGTCTTCTTGGTTCTTTTCGAACTGCCAAGGCTGGTCTTTCGTTAGATTTTCATCAATTTCAATTGATATGGCCCCCTTTCGAGGAATTAATAGAGCTGATGTTGAGAGCACATGCAGCTTGACTCTACGATGCGCATTCACTCACGGGCAGAAGATCAGGTGAACATGCCTGTGGAACTGGAAGCACAGTTGCGCACGTGCAGGCACCTGCCTAAACAGGAAGCTTGTCCCTCCTGGAATTATTCTGAACATATCGGTATAAGAAAACCTTTGTCAGCTATTTGCTGTTTCCAACAATACTGTCTTTTGGTCCTACCTTACTACCGCTAGAGATAATGAGTGCTACTGATTAAAAATCCGAGGTACCCTGATTTAAGTCGTAGATTCGATACTGAATATTGAATATCGATTACCTACTCCTCAAGCAAAGACAATGGGGAAATGCCCAAAATAATCGTTTATACTTAATGATTCTAGCGCGTAAGCTAAATTACTAAGATCATGCCTCTTTGCCTTTTAACATCTCACCTCTAAAGTACGTTTACTTTTAGCCTGACCTCTCAAGTACTTGTAACAGAGATTTTGAGACATCTAAAGTGCTCCTACGAGCTATGAGGAGCAATCTGTGGTATTTACACAAAAATTTGGAAAATTCAGGGGAAAAATTGTAAATCTATGGTGATGTATCATTTTTGGTAGAATCAGTAGCTGATGATTGCTCTTCTATATCTCCTTCAGAGAGAATTTCACCTTTGTCTGTTACTGGGTCAAGAGGACCTTGAGGACTTCCCAAGAGAGTAGAGAGTATCTGGCGATGGCATTCATCACAGAAAAAGATAAAGGAAAAATGGCCTTCATTTGGGAGCTTATGCATGATGGCCCCTGGTAGAACCCGGCTTATATAATTCATCATTGCTGGTGGAACAGCTTTGTCATCCATCCCCTGTACAGAAATTGATCAATAAACAGAGGTGAAACCAATAAGAGAACTTATATTAAGTTGTCTTTTGTTGGCTCAAGAGTCTAAATATCAGTAACACTTCAAACTAGAAATGCATGCATAAGTCACTGGCACAGTCAATCTAAACAAAAAATAGTGACCAACTGAATTCAAAACACTTGGAGATACTCTTAAATGATTGTTATATCACATATCAAAGGCTGACCAGCAAAAGATCTATGGATCCTGATATATGTCAAATTGCACTATAATCTCTTCAGTCCACAACAATAGAGGAACATATCATGTTCCTCGGACTGGATTTTTAAGAGATTAAAAAACATGCCAAATTGAGGTGATAGATTGCCAAAGATCTTCCAAGTTATATGGGAATGAACTCTCAGATATGCTATCCAGGGAAACCAAAAGGAAAAGTATGCAAACCTGCCATATATGTATTGGTCCCAGAAATCCTGCCAGTTCACATTCTGCTTGACTGTACAGGGACCTGAGCCAAGGGAAAATTCCACTTCTGTAACACTTCCTCTGCACCTGAAGATCTGCCAAACTAAAACCCCAGTTTGAAACCTGTAGGACAGCTTCCTCAATGAATGGTTTTGTATTTCCCTGGCGAATTGACTCCTCCACATCTCTATGCCAGAAGTCTTCAAATGTTTTTCCTTCAGTCAGAACCGTGTCCTGCACACAAAAAGATTATGTACTGCAAATCCTTCTGGTTTTCAACACTACGAATTAACATAACAAAAAATTTCTGCACTTCCAGACCTGGAACAAACTCCATAGGGTAAAATAGTTCACCCAATAGAGGGCACCATTTCATGCATTAATCCTTGTTCTATTTCTTAGTCCCATGACCAAAAGCAGTTCAATGTATTTGTAACCGAAAGAGTTTATCAGAGTATGTCATGAAACCCCAATAAAGTGGAAGTTTGCTCTTTTAAACACAGAAAGCCCTTTAAACTAGCACCTATCTACCCTAGCTCAAAATCATCTAAAATGAAAGGTAAGATATGGACACAGATGAGATTTGAGAAATTATTGAAGATGAGAGTAGACTCACCCTCCTTCCAAGGGACAGAGACATCCACTTCTCAATTCGGCCATGCTTGCCAGATAGGAAACTCCAGCGGTAAAAGAAGGACAGCAGTTTAGGCAATCTTCGAGCTAAATAATACATTAACTTCCTTCTTGGTAACCACTCTCCCCAAATACTTCTCATTTCTTCCTTAGCCAGGCTAGGTTCATATGGATTGATCATTGGAGCAACCATTGCAGCACCTGCAGATTTAGTCAAGATGCATCACAATAAGGTCTTGCATTGTTTGTAATTGCCTTTGCTAAGAAAATTTACACCACTATCAAATTGTGAGGATATGGTATTATCTTGATAAGTTCAAGAATCTGTTATGAAACCAAATACTTTCAAGGGCTTCTAAGTAACATTATGCTTATCAAGTCAAGTATCAAAATAGTAAATTTACAACCACTTCACACCTGCAATTCTGTGAGGAACATATCTGAGCGCAGCCCAAGCATGCATACTTCCACTTGAGAAGCCCAACACCCAGAACTTATCATTGACACCAACAGCATCAGCTAGATGAAGCATATCAAATGCTGATGAGTTCAGATTCCTACTAGGATGTGGATCACTCTCCCCAAAACCAGGAAGATCATATGTCACCAAGCGAACGCCAAACTCTTCAAGCAGTGATGTCTTAACTCCCGGTATACCTGTCCAAAAAAAATCATTAACAAGTCCACCAATTTTGATTAAGAACATGCATAAGAACCTCAGGCATATACAACTTTAATGGTTTGTATCTTACCGGCAAGTCGGGATGAAAGAAAAGGATGTGGAGAAATTAGAGAAAATCTAGCTTTATCAGCTGGAACACCGATTTCACGATAAGCCAAGTGTCTGCCATCTGGAAGCTGGATTCGACTCGCATTAGGAGGATGAACGCGCACTTTCTTCACCGGCGGTACCAATTCATCATGTCCACTATTTAAATTCAGAGCTGCAAATTTTTAAACAAAATAATAGTATAAACAAACAAAAATATCTTCTAAAATTATACGAATTTACAATCAAATATTTGAATTTCATCAATACCATCCTGAAATTGTGTGAATCTAACGTTCCAGATTTTCACTAACCAACCACAATAAGTCCAACTCAAATGATAATGTAAGAAGTAGTAGTAAACGATTTCGTACCTGAAAGTGCAAGGATGAAAACGAAGAAGATAACAGGCCAAGCATGAATTGGATCACGATCCTCAGGCAAGAACTCGTTCAAGAATCTCAATCGACCGGAGACCTTAGCCATCGGTCCACCAAGCTTCTGAACTATAAACGAATCTTCAGTAACTACTGTCTGCTGCACAATGTCTCTGCATCCTCTTCCAAGTTCTAGAAGCATCTCGCACCACGATTTCATAAATCCCGTCACCTGTTCCTTCAAACTCTCCGGCGGTTCCATTTCATGATCACTCTCAACGACCTCAGCCGCCGTCGCCGATTTCGCCGCATTGAACGGCGGTAACGGAGAGACTCCGATCGTTTCCCATGTGTATATCATGCCCGTGTCTTCCACTAAACTCGCCAGCTCCTCCTGCCACGTGTTCACTCCTCTAACTTCCGCCATTTTGTGAAAAAGATAATTCTCTCTCTCTCAACCAATCATCAATCTCTATAGAGAGTGAGCTTCGCTTTAACCAGAAGCCTCTCCAGTAATCATGAAACGTTTTTATAACAGTTTTTAAAATCAAATAAACAATGTTAAATCAAAGAAAAAAACAGAACTGCAACTGAAGCCTTTACAAGCGTGACGATGAAGCTTTTCATTTCTTTAATAAAAAAAAAACCCTAACCGAACCGACCACCACTAAAACCGAATCAAAATCTCCTTAAAAATAAATAAAGCTCAAAAAGTTTCCATTAACTCTCCGAAGAGTATCCATCTTTCTCTTTCCGACACATCAGAAACGGTTGGCTCTGATTATAATCTGACCTAATCTCTTCAATTCTTTTTAGAATGTGACTCGTTAATAAAATCCACAAGTGATGTTCTGATATTGAATACCTACCGTTGATTAGAGGATTGATGGTAACGTTTAGTCCACGTTAGCCAGCGCTGTGCCGTGGGATTAACGACTTGTTACCAGGTGGGACCGGTGAGTGTCGGGCGGCTATATGCCCTATTTGCACCTGCTATTGCCGGTGACAGGGTTAGAGCAGGATTAAGGAGTGACGTGGAATTTGGTGCATGTGACCTGGAAATGTTCCTTTCAACATAATCCTTTTTGCGGATTTTTTTTTTAATTTTTTAAAACAATCTTTTGATGAGGTTGTGATAGGGAGCTGGTCTTCCACCAGTCTGCACCGTTGATTTTGATTACATTTGATGTCGAACTTTGTTGAATCTAAGTCGACGTGATGGGAAAGGCGGAAATGTGGTCCTGAGGACGATGGTGATTGATTTGGTTTGGGGGTCATGGTCGTAATTGAACAGTAAAAAGTAAAAGGTCAAAGTAATGATGACGGAGACAAAGTTTCGTTAGTTGATGAAACTTTTGGTAATTAAACAATAACGACACATATTTCTAAATTCTTCGATAACGAACAATTTGTTCTTTTGCCTTTTTTTAACTTTCTCTAAATGGTCCCTCCACCTCTTTATCTTGATAATTTAAAAAATATTTGAAATTATTTTAATGTAAATTTTTTTTATCAAATGGTCGTTTTTTAGATAGTTAAATTTCAAGAATTATTTTGTTTAAGTCGATGGAATCCTAATCTTTATATAATTGAATGAATTAAATTTTTAAATCAATATAATGTGACCTTGGAGCATCAACATGTGATAAATTTTTAACGAGATAAACATTTGAGGGTCATGATATAATTTTAGTTAAAGAATAAATGATTTACCTGTAAAATTATGTTAAACGTATATATGTTTTATGTTTACTCTTTTTCAATCTAAATTTTAAGATTTTTATTTCATAATGTTTTAAAATGTTTAAATAATTTTTTATTGAATTCAATCAAGTTATTATTTTTTATTTTAAATTAAAATTAGTTTGATAATTAATAATTTGATAACTAATATTTATTGATTGTTATTAGTTAAAATATCATTTATTATTTTATATTTACGTGACTTTTTATGAAATTGATATGATATTAATATAAAAAGTGAAAATGCTTTATGACCATATTATAGTACCATATAAGCATGCAATATTATTTTCAATTATAACATGTCAAAATGTTATGTTTTTGTATCACATGATATAAAATAATAAAAAGTATTTTAATTAATTATAATTAATCAATCATTAGTTATAACACTTTATTTGATACAAAATTAAAATATAAAATTTTGATTAAACGTAATAAATGAATAATTTTAAAATTTTCTTATATAATTGAATTTCTTAAATATCATACTTTCTTCTTAAGTGCATGTGATTATAAACTATATAATGACGGCAATGACCACGACGACAATTAAGAAGAATAGTGATCATATCTATCTTACAAATATATATGTTTTTAAAGTTTAAAATCAAAATCTTCATATTAAAAATTTTAAGTTCTTAAATATTGTTATGTTCTAATTTAAAACATATTAAAATACTCTATTCAATGTCAATTATAAGTGCCGATTAATATTTGAATTAATAGTTGAGTAGGCTAAGTTATTTAGCACCCAATTAATATTTTAATTTAGATTTTTGGGTTATGGATTTTTTTGGATTGATTTTTTAGTTTTTCCATGAGTTTCAATGGTTGGAAATAGATGAATGTTGATATTTTTATGAATCTTGGTAAAACTTTTTTTGAAAATGGATTATGGTAGAAAATATTTTTTATAAGTGATCAAGATAATAAAAAATATGATTTAATTTATAAAAATAACAAAAAATATTATATTTTTAGTTAAATGTTATTTATAGAAAAATTTTCTTTAAACAAATTAATTTTCAATAATCAAAATTTTTTTTAATTTTAATTTATTATTAATTGACTTAACAAATTAATCAATATAACAATATAATGAGAAATAAATAAATATAAGATATATGACATAATTGATGAATGTTAATTTTTTTATGTTATTAAAGAAAATTTTGAAAAATAGGTCATAATGGAAAATTTTTTTATAAAATGATTCAAATAACAAAAAATATTTTTGATAATTTCACTAAAAAATAAAAAATATTAAATTTTTACTAAAATATTTTATATAAAAATTATTTTTTTAACAAGGTTTTTTACAATTATCAAACAAGTTGAAACTTAAAAATGGTTTTAATGAATTGGATTTGTATAATTCTTTTCGTTATCCATCTGACCTGGTCGAAGCCTGGGAGATGGCAGAACAGCCCAAACCCGGCGGGGTTCTGGCCCAATCCGACCTAATACGAGCGCTTTGGATTTTTGAAAATCTGGGTCGGGTAGAGATAAGTTATGATCGGGGCGGCCGCGGGAACGGGCTGCCAATCCCTACTCGAGTCTCCTCTAAAATTCTCTCACGGCTGGCTGGATCTTACTGCCAGTGACGGCAAGAAATAGTTTGCCCTGAGGGTTCTTAGAAAAAGAAAAAGGCTTTCCATCAGTCTATTGCCTGAGCCTTTGTTTTGCCTTCAGTAGAAAATCGCTATCAGGTTTGTTTTATTAAACTCCTTTTCATGATCTCACAATTGCTGCATTAGCTTGGTGAATACTCCTAAAATTGTGCATTGGGTGTTCGCTTAACTGCCCCGGAACCGATTACTGTACTTTTAGGCCTTCCTTTGGTAGGAAAACGGCCTTTATTAGTCCTTCTTTTCTGGTAGTTTCCAGTTTCCTCTGCTTGGAAGTAGTATTTGAATTATAACTTGATTTCTCACTAATTCATTTCCAACTTCTGAATTGGCTTAGACCAATGGCTACAAGCACAGGTCCTCAAGATCAACGAAAACGCACTCTAGAAGCATTAGAGCGAAGGTTCGCCGCTGCGAAAGCGGAGCTTCATCAACAACAGAAGAACAAAAAGACATCTGTCGAAGAGGATGGAAAAGAAACTCTTCGCATTGATTCGTCTATCGCCAATGCATCCATTGTGTCTTCCTCCAATTCATCATCAAAGAAAGGTTCTCAAATTTTCTCTGATCTTCCTAGGTTTTTTTTTGGCTAATTTATTTTCCATTATGTTTTACATTTACGAAATTTCTCCTTCTCGGGTCCGTCCACTTCACAAGGTAGTTATTTATATTGTTGATTGTGAACACTTCATTATGTTATATTGTATATCTTGGCTTTGATATGAGATGGATTTTAATTTTATGGATTTTAATTTTATATATAGACGTCGAAGAAAATGGTCAGGCGTATTCCCAGCTCTCGGAACCTATACATCAAAGTTTGCTACCAGCTAATTCTAAGGTAATTTTTCACTGTTTGAAATATTGCACTAAAGACTTCAAGAGGACTGATGTAATCTTAACATCTTTTTGTTATAGTTTTCCAACAGTAAAGGAAGTGTGGCTGATAAGATTTTGCATGAGCTCCTTCAAAGTGGGGATTCAGCACGGAAATATATGCAAGGATCTAGAAGCATGAAAATTGACAATTGGATCCTTCTTGATAATTACGTACAAGGCCGAGTTATGTCTACCGGCTCTCACATCAGGGCTTTGAAGAACCACTCTAAGCGCTCTAGAAAACACATGTCTATGAAGCAGCTTAAGAAATCTGGAGTATTTGAGATGCCTCAAGCCATTCAAAAGTGAGTATTCTATCAGGTATCTGATTGATACTTTTTTTTTCCCTTTTTCTTATGCTGTTGGAGTATTGTATTTCTTTGTGTTGCATTGGCCTTGGGTATTCGGTATGAGGTATAAGTTTGGAACTCTGGTTGTGATCTTTCCATTTTCATGTCCTTTTTGTTAAATTAATATTTTTAGACTTGGACTAGTTATTTTCTACAAAGAGTGAGGATATTAGGAACTGTTTATATATGTGCACTCTGTGTGTGGAAACTGGAAGTAGATTATTTTTCATATTGTTTAGCAATGAATACTTTTCAGTTTGTTCCAAAATTGAGAGAAGAGTAGGGATACAACAGCATATCTCTTGTTGAATGTTGAAATGGAAAGAAACTGGGATTGCAACAAATGGATTATAGGTGGTAGTTCTTTGTGAATGCTGTATGTTTTGTCTCTTCCGTTTATTTTCTTATTCTTTTTGAAGGGGGTGTGTGCTGTAGTGATGTTGTTCAACACTTCCATTTCTCTGCTTGAAAAATATCTATTTTGAAATCTTTTGGTCTGCCTTTGATCTACAGGTTTGATACATTTAAACCAATGCATGGAATGTGGAAAGGCTACATGGATCAACTTCTTGAAACTACCGGGTGAGATGTAATCTTCATTTTAATGATGCTGGTTTTTCAGTCATGTGGAGGTTGAGGGTAATGCTTTTTACTATAGCCATTCCTCTCTTAATTGCAGGAAAAACCAGTTGGCTCAATGTCTTCTTGGTGCAGATCTGCATGGTGCTTTTATTCTAGGTTAGACTACTTATTACCCGAGCAATACTTCACATTAGTAGAGCGCTTTTATCTGTCTGTGAGAATACAAAATTCATTCATGCTTTACCCACTTGAAGCAACATATATGGCAATATAATGGGAATAGTAAGGTATTTGAATGAATAATCAAGTTTCTTTCAGGGGATCTACATATTTCATATTGTTATCAAAGAACTTATGGAACTTTTCCTATTTAAGTAGAATGATTCTGGGGACTACAAAAGCTGACTTTAGTTGAGAAAACCTGTAGGTAGCCATTGTAAGTTACTCTATAAGTATTACTCTATAAGTATCCTTCCATCAATTCCTTGCTCTCAACTTGCCCGAAATCAATGCAAATGGCAATTTATAGTCATCAAGTCCTTGTCTTTTCTTTCCCTTCAACATTGATGTCTTTGTATCTTTCTTCCCTTCTGTTTGTTGAATGCTTTGTGCTAAATGAGTGATGAAAGAAAGCTATTTACATGATTTTTGGGTCTAGACCATGAGCATTCATGGGCTTAAATGATACAGTAATTACTAATTAGAACAAATTGATTTTATCTGCAAACAGTGTGCTAATAGTCTTTGATTTTGCGTAATGTAATTTATTCAGTATTTATTGTAATATTTCTCTCTGTTTTCTGACAGTTGCTGAATGCAAGATAACTAGTTTCACTGGAGTGAATGGTATTATGATTCGTGAGACTGCAGAAACATTTGGTCTAATTACCCAAGATGATCAATTCCGAGGTAGTTCAGCCACCATTTTAAAAGCTGTGCTATTTCTAATGTTGCTAAGTATATTATATTTTTGTTGATTATTGATTCTATTTTTGTACCTGGAGTTGCATGTATTCTATGGTAGTATATCTTTCTGCAAAGAAACACAAACTAGGAAGCTCTACAGCGTAGAAAACATACATCCTTGGAACAATTACATACGTGTCTCTTTCCCATTTGTTCCCTGTTCTTTATATACAGAGAGAGAGAGAGATGGGGAGGGAGGATATCTTTACTTGTTCATTTGTAGTTAGTGTTCAGAGCATCTATGCTTTTTGGCAGGGTTAAAATATGTGTAGAAGTTACATCCATTCAATCTTAACAAGGGAAGGAGACAGAAGGGACAGTTGGAAATATCGCGATTAGCATGTGTTTTTTGATATTGAACTGAGTGGTCCTTGAGAATTGGATTAACACTTTTATGCTTAATAGAAGGTATTTATGCTTCTTGGTCAAGACTTGAATGCTTATAGCAACTTTCTGAGGTTGAAGCCATCTTATAAAATTGATTGTAGTTATTTTTGTTTATTTAATTTATGATATCCCATCTACTGCCCCTATACTTTTTGTGACAATAACAACGATTTAACCATTCAGTTTTGTGCTTTGCAGTTGTGCCCAAAAAGGTATCTGTCTTCATATTCCAACTTGATTGCTGGAGAATTACATTACAAGGGAACAAACTCACTTCAAGAAACATAGGCTTGTGATGTTGATGTTAAACATCCCATTCGAGGAGTTCCTTTTCATTTGCATCGGATATCGGATAAGGTCACGGAAATTTTGTAGCATTTTTTGTCAAAAGAAGAGAATATGTGTTTCTTCCAGATAGGTCATCCTATGAATATGGTTGAAAGCCCATATTTCATCATATTCAAACCTGATGAAATATCTAGCATTATGGTCATGAAAAAAGTTTGAAGCTGTACAGAAAAAGGGGGAAATTCTTTTTATTATTAGTGCATATTGTTTCTGGATTTAGCGCTTTTGGTACTAGGAAAACCGAAAACTAGATGCTATTAAGTAATTTCCAAGCAAGTTAAAAGTAGTACTGCATCTTTCTCCATTTTTCCGTAGGATAACCAAATATAGAAGATATTTCGATGAAATCGTTATTTGGCATAGCCTTCTTTTAGGTGAGCCTTTCAGTTTCACCACTAGCTTGTATTTTAGTGCTAAGGTTGTTCATGTCTTTTTCTCTTTGGTGCGTCTTTCTCTCTCTCCCCCCATTTTAGGGACTGAAACAAACTTACAGAAGGGGCCCCCTCGCCTTTTCTCTTTTGTTTGTGTTTTACGGTCAGCATGCATGGAGGGAAGGGTTTTGAGTTGAAAAGCTGACATGCTGAATAAAAGGCCAAAAGGGAAAGGGGCAGTGGCTCCTTTTTCCGTTCATTTTGGTCTTTGTTTTCTTTGGGGTAATAAGTTCAGGATTTTACCAAGCCCAACTTCAACACAGGCAATGAGATGATTCTGCATATGCTTAGTAAATAGGTTCCATTCACCCTGGTACCATAACATTTGCAAGTTTGCAACCTTGGAAGTGTACACGAACATGTATAAAACTTATAAACACAGGCAACTCAAGAGTGATGAGCTTAACGGCCAAAAGGAGATCGATGAGAATTTAGGAGTTATCTTGATTATGTATTCCCACTCCACAAATTGGATTGTTTTAAAAGAAAAGCAGAGAGATTTAGCGTTACGCACTTGCTACATTTTGTGACCTTTGGCCTTATATACAACAACAAAGCATGGAAGCACAGCTCTTGCATTCAAAACAATGAGTTCTTCCGAGCCTTCCAATTGATCCCTAGACAAACTTACCACAGAGTCAAAGCCACCGTCTTGTCCATCCACGAGTCCATGTCCACGATATCGAGCAACTCTTCCTGCAATTACTCTGCACACAACAATGGCTTTTCTAGCACAAATTTTATCAACAACACAGTCAGTCACAACTTTTCTATGTGCTTGTCGGCTGTTGTTACTCAACACGACTGATTCTTCACCTTCTGATAAGCTAGAACCAACCATTTTGCAAACTCCACAGCATTCCCTATGGCAAATGCTTGAGAAGTCATTATTTCCTAATGAACAAGTCACGATGGCACCATGGAACCTTAGGAGTTCATTGCCATCAACTGCCAATCTCTCCATCATCCTAGTCTCACTGGCAGAAACGTTTGTAGACTTTGATTTCAGAATCTCCCTATATTCTTCAAACTTGTTAAGGGCATCTACACCATGATTGATTCTCAATACTTTCTCAATTTTGAGGCCTATTTTATTGTCCCACCCTGACCTAAAGATGGTTTCCACAACACCATATGACGGCTCTTTTTCGACAAGGTTTGAGACCACATAAGAAGCTCTGCCACTCCTTGACGTGGGAAGAGTGGAAGGAGAGGATCCCATGTTCATGTTGAAAGCAACTGAAGTTCTGGAAAGAGAAGAATCGGCTCCCAAATCATTTTTGTTGGTGGATTTTGATGGCTGTTTCTTTTCACGGCGAGATTTTTCTCTTTGTGAGGAAGTAGTCTTTGATTTAGGTCTGAAACACTTAATGGTAGCATTGGGATGGCATACCAGCGCAGCCATAGAAGCTGCCATTAGGCATCTTTCAACCATTTCCTTTTTCCCTTCTAAGAACACCATCTCTTGCCACTGCTAAGTCCACTCAAAGGCAAGCACCAGCACCAGCACCAGCACCAGAGAATTTTTCTTATCGCCTCCAAAAATTTTGCCTGAACTTCAATGCAAACTTATGTCAAATTCCTTTAACGAGATAAAATGGCTTAAATTTCGCTTGGCAGTTTTATAGTTTTACCATATCTTATCTCCAAAGTCAACATCACCCCTGATTGAGCCTTCTAACTCTATCAAACTACAGTTGTCCCCAAGTTTCAGGACTCTCACGAAGTGTTCAACGCGAAGAGCAAGCTTGGACACACAATTTTATATAAATATATATCATATGTATGTAAAATTTAATGGTGAATCTCACAAATGACGTTGATGAAGATAATTTCGGAATAATTAATAGCATTGAATGCCTGTCGTACTAGTATACAAGAGAGAAACAATGTCGTTTTCATAATATTGAATGAATAATATGTGCACGTTTGAATGTTTAAATGTGTTGAATATTTGCCGATGGAGCTTTGGATTGACACGCTCCAAGTTTATCTGCCAGGAATTGTATTAGGCGATTTGTGTTTGGGAAATGGGGAATCCCTTTTTTAAGTCAGATCAGGTTGCTTTCAGGCTCAGGCTTTCCTTTGGATCCAATCTTCTTTATGTGATAGCAATGTGTCTTCTGATTATTTTGGTAGAGCATGTTTGATTAATGTTTTCTCATTGAGGTTAGCCTAATACTCTTCCATTTCCATCCATTTTTAAGCTTCTAGCCAGTGGGAAACATGGTTCTGGGATCAAAAACAACAGTCAGGCCTATCCTATATATACTAGCATCCTTACATTTGAAACTAGCAGAAGCTTTTACATTTTCTTGCCCATTTTGTCCAATACTAGTAAAACAATCAAGTTGCCGGGTTTCTCACCTTTTATCAGAGTCTTCACACCCATGGTGAGCAATTATTTGCCTGAAGATTTTAGGAGGTAGAAATTGGGCTACTCCCTGAGTATTGCCCTTGGACCCTATGTATGCTTTGGTATACACTATTTGATTATAAAAAGGATTGCTGATGAGCAAGTGCTTCTATAGCAGTTTTCCTCCAAAAATATCAACAGTGTATGATGAAATATAATTGGAGATCATACAATGAATTGTTGATTTTAACAAAGAAAGAAAACACAATATCATTATATTGGCACTAACAAAATGGGAAAGGAAAAGGAGGAGGGGGAAAGCTATGTGTAATGAACTAGAAGGGGCCCCAAGGCCACAACTTAACTTCTATGGAAAGATAGGCTAACTTTTTAATGTCTTTCGGTGTTGTGGACAAAGAGAAAGCATGTGTTGTCAATGACTCATTGGAAGGTTTACCATAATTGTTGATATTCTGCCACCACTTGCTAAACCTGAATGTAAAAAGATTCAAATCCAAGCAATAAAATGGGGATTTCTGATTGTGATCAACACAGATAAAAGGTTTCAAATACAATCAACTCAATAATATAGCATTTGAAGGCAAATCTGTAAACTTATATTTCTTCAATGTGTTAATGATCACTTAAAAGTTACAGTGAAGAGACTTTGTTCCTTTTGAATCATGGAAGAGTTAAAAGTTAACTCTGGCTGAAAAGCTAATGCATATTTCATCATCCATTGGACTAGAAAGATTTACCCTGCCCTAGGTCCTAGGAGCTCTTAGAGAAAGATTCATTAATTATTTGCAAGAATATTTAGACCCATTGTTAGGTTATTGCATTGATTCTACACTGGAAAGTGCTGTTCAAACTCACTCTTCAAAGAAGGTTGGCAATAGGCATGACTACATCCTTCCTCTCGTCATTTTTCCCCCCTTTTTTTATGGAAAAAAACCCCTGAATTGAGTTGTCAAGTAGTTTTTGCTAGTTCCTTGTGTTGTCCAATGGGAATGATCAACATCGCAAGCAATAGATTATTATTTGTTGCTTTCATTGCAAACAAAGCAAAGGCCAAAACACAATGAGAGACACATCTTTCTCCCTATGATTTACAACCTTATCCTTGCATTTGTCCTCAAAAGGAGGGTTTTACTACAATGCAAGACAAACAAATATGAGTGCTTTCTAACAATTGGAACCCCACAAGAATATTTTCCTCCTTTTTATAAGGCGAACACAAGGAATTAGGCGCACATCCAAGTCAGTGATGGAGTACTTGTGATCTTTAAAATTGTCCTCAAAGCCTGGAGACATCATTAGGAGACCTATAATCAAAAGTGAAACACATGGGGGGCTTTGGCTTTCAAATCCTTCGGCAAAACAAACTTGATTTATTGCTCATATGACAACTAACAAAATGTTGGTGGGCGGTTTTATTTCAATTTGAGCAGGAAATAGCCAAAGTAGGCAATGTCTTGGGAAAATGGTCCCAAAGTGGTGTTATTTCTATGGACCCCCATCAAACAAAATGCCCTAAATAACAAGGCTATGCACATGTGAATGAATAGTTGAAAACAGGAACAAGACGCACACTTTAATTCCAAGGATTACTCTATACAGCCATTGCATTGGCTCATTATGGTGTCTCACCACTGTCAATGCAAAGGAAAGGTCCAAAGGAAAATTTTGGGATTTTCCAGGTGAACAAGTAAAATAATATCATCCAGAATCTTATAAAGAACAGACAGGTAAAAGATTAAAAGAAACGAAATTTCCCACTTGTACCTGTAAGAGCTTATGCAAAACAGCTACAGCCTACATATGGTGTGATTTGAAGGAAAGTTTGGTCTTAAATAAATCTTGACTGTTCCCTTTGCGTGAAATGACTCACTTCCTTGCGATATTTATGGCAAAGAGTGTTATTAGATAAGCAAATGCCTCACCAGAAAGACGAAAGAATGACAGGGAAAACAAAAACCAAAAGAAGAAAAGTAATGCAAAGGTAATAATCAAGTGATTGTTAGAGATTGTTCAGATGATAACCACACATTCTAGTTATGAAGACAGAGATCGAGAAGGGGTGGTTGGGAATGCAACCAAACAACTTCAAATAGATTAACCTGGTGTTTCATCCAACACCCTTTGAGGAAAAGGAAAGAAATGTAAATCCATTGAGCTTTTTCTATACAAAAACTTGTAAATAAGACAGTAGCTGAGTTGTTCTCTTTGGCCGGAATGCAACAGTGGAATTTTGTTCCAATTTAATACCACACAGTGTATTTATTATCATTATTATTTTGAAATGAAGCATCAAAGTCGAGCCATAACTTGATTCCCTTTGTAGGATTTATTGTAGATATTTATTTGTTGCTATACCTCTGATTTTTGAAATACGAAGGGAAAAGACAGGAGAAAGATGTCGTTTCTTATGGATGAATCAACAGCTTCCTCTCTCACTCCATGCTTTGATCATAAGGGAGATTAACTACAGTTTCAAAGGAGGAAATAGTAGAGAGCCTCAGCATTCAGCAATCAATCATAGCACGTGAGTGAGGGAACGTGAAAGAGCGCGTGAGAAAGGAGCGTGGCAACTTAATCAATCACAATCTCCTGCATAGGAAAACGTCCCAGGAAGCCAGCGCCTTTGCTTACTCTCCCCACTGACATTTCACAAAAACAGTGAAACAAAGAAAGAGAAATAGTTGGCCTTGGGGAGCTGAACATTGAGACTGCAGCAGAACCTCAGCTCAAAGAGATTCAGAAGCTCTTACTAAACCCTGTTTGGTCTTTCCACGCTTGGGTTTTCTAGGGTTTTTTGTTTCCAAGCTTCTTTTTTTTTTTTTCTCTTTCTTCTTGCATCCTAAGTATTAACCAAAGCTAGCCAACTAGCTAGCCTGCTCCTCCAGGTAAAACCCAACTCTGTTTTTTTTTCTTTTCTGTTTTCTTGCACATTTGTGTTTCAGGTTACAGTTTTCTCCAATGCAGTTTTCTTCTTGTGCTTACTCTCTTAGTTTGTTGGATGCTCTTTTAGTTCTTTTGTTTTTTTTTTTTAAATTGAAATGAAAGTTTGAGATTTTTTTTTGTTAAATGTGTTTAAGAGTGAGTCAGGAGTTGTCAATTTCTTTCTGGGTTTTGCTTACTTTAGTTAGTAATGACGTCTCCTTTTGTGTTTCTTTTCTCAAGGAAATCTCAGTTTCTCTGCTGATTTTCTTCTCGGAAAAGAAAATGTTGCTTCACCTTTGCACTGCAGAGCTTGTTTACAGCTAGCTCTCATTTCCTTTTCTTTCCTTTTTAACCAAAAAGGAAGCGGAGTCAAATTTTCATCCTTTTTTTTTTCTCAGAACCGTAGCCGCACAATTACTTCAAATTTAACTTGGACCTCTGTTTTCAGCTCTGTGTTTAAGCTTACTTTCCATTGCTAACTTGCTCCTGATCCGTACAGCTTTTATCGATCTCAGCTTTGGTCACTAAAGATTGAACAAAGCCTTACCCAGTTTTCAGCTTTCTGTAAAAAAGATGAATCTTATCTGCTTGCTTTTTACATATATGTTTTCTTACCAAGTTGGATCATACCTTGAAACCATGTTTCTTCAAGTCCATTTGTTTGACTCTCTATACTTCCAACATTGTGCATGGTTCAGTGAAGTCTATATTCCTTGTTTTTTACTTTCTATGTTAAGGAGGCAAAATTTGAAGAAAAAATACGAGATTTTTAATGAGTTCAAGAGCTTTAGTCTTAAATTTGCAGCAGAAAATGGAAACGTAAGAAATGTAGTTTTCTTTGATTGGAATGACTACACTATTGCACGCGCACTGGCACACAGTTTCACTAAGAACAGAATGATCAATTTTTGGTCCAAGAGTATTGCACATCAACAGTTTTGAATTATAATTTCAAACCAAGCAGAAGCAGCCAGCCCTACATGGTTTATTAACTTCATTCATTTCTTGCTGGTCCCTTGTGGTTTCTGTAATGTTTTTTGTAGCATAATTTTCAGAACAGGAGTGAAAATAGGAAGGGCCCAAACAGAGAGAGAGAGAGAGAAATGAAAAGAAAAGGTGGAAACATGGTTTATGTAATTATATTTAATGAATTCATTTGATGGCTACCTTTTTTTTTTTTCCAATCCTTTTCTTTCTTTTTAAATTTTGTCATTTGGTTCTGGTTGGTGGTAGTGGAAGTAGTTTCTGTGGAGTTTCTTTGAAGGGATTTTATGGTTTGTTTGTTAGTTAGGTCTTGTGCGTACGGCTAAGAGATGACGCTCCTTTCATGAACTATGCTTCCTCTTTCTCTACAATTATATATCAGATTCTCTCTCATGTTCCTTCTCAGCCCACGATTTCTCTGAACTATTTGCAGGTGGTGTGGGTCTGGTGGGGTTTGAAGCAGAGCACATATATCTTGCCCTTTTACCACTTCAACTCAAGGGGATATAAAAATCATGCAGACGCCAAAAGCAAGGTATGATCGCCATTAGTCCATGACTTTTATAGCATTTTAATCATTCTTTTCCCCTTAATCTGCTAGTTTAAGTTTTTTAAGAGCCAATGCTTTGCTAATCTCCAAAGTGTACTATTTACAATAGAACCTGATGTCATGAAGCCTTCATCAGTCCTGTTTGAGGCAGCCTCCCCCTTCCTACTCCTCTTCTTCTTCTTCTTAATTTTCCTTTTTTCAAAAAAGTTTAATCAGTTTGCAATTTACTTGTTGAGTATTAGCCTAATTAGTGGGTTGGACCTGGTAAATTTCAGGGTTACTTAATCAATTATCGTCTCCTACTTCTGTTAGATGTTAACCATTTTATTTATTGTCTTGTATAAAGGCTATGTTTCTCGCAATGTTTGAAAATTTTCATGTGAACTTCGTTATCGAAATGCATGCTAATAGGGATCTGGATGAGATTTTTTTTTTTTATATTGATGTTGTATTTTTATGCACACATTCTCAAGAAGCTGAAATATCGTTGTCACAGTATCAGTAGCTTGTTAAAACCTTTTATCCCTTTTCAAGAAGCAAATAGTCTGACAAGTTGAGAGGGAGATTGGAATGATCCTAAAGAAGGTGGTTCACAGTTGTTTTACTTGTGCTTGAAAAAAATGGTGCGACATCAACTTCTTTGTGGTTGTTGGCTGCTTAATCTTGAAGTTGTTGCTGGCCTTGACCCACCAAGTGCGCCATGATTTAACCTATGGACAATTTGTAAAAGTAGTTACATCCTCTTGAAAGAACCGTTTACATGATACAACATTTTGTTTAGCCATAGCTATTACAGAAATTATGTAAAAGCTTCATTCATTTTGCTGCTATTTTCTTTTATTATTTTCCATTTTATTGTCTTTGACAGTAGAACAAGCTCCTTGGAAGTGCCTCAGAGAAAATCTCCTGCAACACCTCGAACTGCTCGTCAACTGAAGACGCCAGGACCTGATTCTGACACAGTTTCCTCTCCAAATCCTGCAAGTAAGACTCCCAAAGATAGAAGTCCTAAGGTTACTGCACGCAAAGCATTGAGAAGCCCAGTATCTGAGGTATTCTACAGTCACTTGTGCCTAAATCAGTTTATTTTTATGGCAATTGGCAAACAGTATATCCAAATATAAAAGGTTCAGTCTAGGATGAAGCAACTACAATGAAAACATTTCTGCACACTGTTCAATTCCGGTATTTTTCTGTTTGCTTATCTACTTAGTTACTCCCACTTACGTAATGTTTACCCTTGTTGTGTGAGCTCTAGAAGCAGCGCCCAAGCAAAGTGTCTGAACTGGAATCACAGCTTACTCAACTCCAAGATGATCTGAAAAAGACAAAGGACCAACTGACTGCATCTGAGTCATGGAAGAGGCGAGCTATACAAGAGGCTGAGGAGGCCAAGAAGCAACTATCAGCAATGTCAGCCAAGCTTGAAGAATCTGAACAGCAGTTGATGGAAATTTCTGCCTCTGAGGATGACAGGTTGGAAGAACTCCGTAAAATTTCACAAGATCGAGATAGAGCATGGCAGTCTGAACTTGAGGCTGTCCAGAAGCAGCACTCAATGGATTCTGCTGCCTTGGCTTCTGCCATGAACGAAATTCAAAAGCTCAAAGTTCAGCTGGAAAAGGCATATGAATCAGAAGCCATTCAGACTAAGCATGCTGAATCTGCACATGCTGAGATTCAGAACTTGAGAATTGAGCTGACTGAAACTCTCTTGTTGGTTGAAAAACTTAAGTCTGAGCTTACTGATTGCAGAGAATCTGAAGCCCAGGCTCTTGAAGTTGTTAGTAAAACCCAAATGCAACTGGAAGCAGCAAATGAAACCATCGAAAAACTGCGTTCTGATGCAACAAAAGCAACAGAAGCTTACAACACATTATCATTGGAGTTGGAGCAGTCAAAAGCTAGAGTTAAGTCACTGGAGGGACTTGTGAGCAAGCTCCAGGCAGAACTGGTTGGTAGTAGCAGCAAAATATCTAAGGATCCCAAAGATGATGAACCACCACAGCGGAATGGAGAAAATGAGGAAATACAGCAGCTTAAAACAGAGCTTAATTTTGCAAAACTTGAAGTGGGTCAATTGAGATCGGCACTGGATGCAGCTGAAGTCAGGTACCAAGAAGAATATATTCGGAGCACATTGCAAATTAGAAGTGCTTATGAACAAGTGGAAAACATAAGAACACAGTCATGCCAGAGAGGGGCAGAACTAGAGGCAGAATTAAAGAGAACCAAAGCTGATGTTGAAGAACTGAGAGCAAACTTAATGGATAAGGAGACTGAACTTCAGAGTATTTCAGAGGAAAATGAGGGCCTGAATTTGAAGATTGAGAAAAACCAGTCCAGTGAAAGAGAGTCTGAACTTGCAACGGAGTTGAAGAAGATAGAGGCAGAGTTGACAGAACTGAAAGCTAATTTGACAGCGAAGGAAACAGATTTGCAGAGTGTAACCGAGCAAAATGAAATGCTCAAAATGGAAATTAAGAAGAGTGAAATGGAGGGTTCTAAAGTTGGTGATGAATCTGTTGTTTTGTTAGAAGCAGCAAGGGCTGCAGAGCGCGAGGCGGTGATGAAACTCGGCTACTTAACTGAGGAAGCCGATAAGAGTAGCAGAAGAGCAGCACGCGTCACTGAACAGCTCGATGCAGCACAAGCAGCAAATACTGAAATTGAGGCTGAGTTGCGGAGACTAAAGGTGCAGTCAGATCAGTGGAGAAAGGCAGCAGAGGCAGCTGCGGCCATGCTCTCTACAGGGAACAATGGGAAACATGCCGACAGAACCATATCTCTTGACAACAACTATAACCCCATAATGGGTTCACCCAACTCAGAAGACATGGATGATGATTCTCCCAAGAGAAAAAACGGCAACATGTTGAAAAAGATTGGTGTGTTATGGAAGAAAGGACAGAAGTAAGATCAGATGCGGTGCAGGTTGCACATATTTCTGCTCTAAATGTTTAACGGTTTCGATATTTTCTCTGTTTTTATGGAAAATTTTCTCTTAATTTTGCTCTTAACATGTCTGGTTAGGGGTGCTTCCTATTGAAGTTTCAATGTTATGAAAACTGCTAAAAGGCTAAAACCCCATTAAGAAGACTATTTGTATATGCGAAAACTTGCGCATTTTGTCAAGTTCTGCTTCACCTTAATATATCTTTCTGGTGGATTTGGATCAATGGAACAAGAATCTGCATTCAGAGCCATAACCAACTGTCTGAATGTGGACAGCTCATCCCAAAATAGATTCACATTATATAGAATCATAAATTATTACTCATAATAAAATGAAAAAATAAATTCTTACCATAATTGATTTTAATTTTATTAATTAATCATTTATTGTTCTCAGAATTTATGATTGGTAATGATGTAACTTCAAAATTTCATACAAATTTTAAGTTAGTTGCGTTCTTTTTGTTGCAATATATAAATTTTATACATTATCATTTAATCACAAAATATTATTTTATAAAGTATTTATTTCCAACAGTTTTTAATTTTTAAATTTATTTAGTAAAGACTTGTATAAATTTATTTACTTGTTACAATATAACAAATGTAAATCTTTTTACGTATTTATTTTCTCTATAAACCAAAAAATAAACATTCTCGGAGAGCTCTTTCATAACTCTAATGTGTATCGAGAACCTGGGCCAGTCAAGCCGCAGGGGATTATGACCAAAAAACCGGCTTAGATTAGGCCCAAATGAAGCCCAAGGCAACTATCTTATTGGGCCCAATTCAAAACTGTTATCTATATATATGCCCCATCATTTTTAGGGTTAGAGCCTTCAGGGTTTAAACTTAGCGGCTGCGGCTACTTCTCTTCTTCGCCTGCAAATCTCTCCGAACCCTCCTGTCAGTCGAAACGACCTCTCTTAGCCAACATGGGGTATGTTCTCTTCTTCTTAAATCTAGATAAAGTCGATAGCTTTTCCTCCTCTTAGCTCTTGTATGTTTCTCTTTTTGAATGTTGAAGCCGCTCTTGCTTATTCAACGGAATTCATGGTTCTTCGCGAGAAGTGTTTGTTTTTGAATGTGGGTTTTGGATTTTGAAGTCTTTCGTTAGTTCTGTTCTTTGTTTCGGATGTTAGATGGGGAAAAAACCGAAATTTTTTTACCTATAAGTGTATTGGTTTTACTTTGATTTTAGATTTTGCGAAAGTATAGCCTTATTTGAATTTTAGATTGCTTTCTATTTAACTCTTAAGTTTTAAGTACTGAATTGAAATATGGGTTTGAGTTTATGATTTATATGAGAAGTGATGCTAGCTTAACTATGGGGATAGAATGTTTGTTTGGATTCGTGTTATAAGTTTTAGGAAAATTAGCCTTGAGTGATGCTTGTTTGAATTATATAGTGGGCTTTCATTTCAAGTGATATTGTCCCCCTCCTCAAATATTTGTTAGACAATACAAGTTTTATAGTTTTAGGTGTAGAATTTTATCTTTGAGAAGTTAATAATAACATTAATGGTTTTTTTTTCAGGAAGACACGTGGTATGGGAGCTGGACGCAAGCTGAGGACCCACCGTAGGAGGCAGAGGTGGGCTGATAAGGCATACAAGAAGTCCAACCTTGGAAATGAGTGGAAGAAGCCCTTTGCTGGCTCATCCCATGCTAAAGGCATTGTTCTTGAGAAGATGTAAGACTAGATCCTTTTTATTGGTGTTCTTGTTTTCCTTGAACTATTATTGAAGAAATGTACTGATGGCTTTTGTAACATTCAGAGGTATTGAGGCTAAGCAGCCAAACTCTGCCATCCGTAAGTGTGCTAGAGTTCAACTGATCAAAAATGGAAAGAAGATTGCTGCATTCGTTCCAAATGATGGTTGCTTAAACTACATTGAAGAGAATGTGAGTATTAGTAAAGTGAAATTGTGTAACTCTAGTTGTTTAGGCATATTTAGTATCTTTTTGTTACTTCTCTTCTAATGAGAATATGTTGGCAATAGGATGAGGTGTTGATTGCTGGATTTGGACGAAAGGGTCACGCCGTCGGTGATATTCCTGGTGTCAGGTTCAAGGTTGTGAAGGTCTCTGGTGTTTCACTCTTAGCACTCTTCAAAGAGAAGAAGGAGAAGCCTAGATCATAAGTCTGCAAGGTGGAGGATGGCTCTTACTGTCTTTTTATAGTTCTACTTAAAACTGAGAGCTTATTATTGCTTGGTAGCTTTTCTGGACAATGTTTTGTTTATTTATCGACTGGTTATTTTATTGAATTTGCCATGTCAACTCAATTGAAAAGATTTTGGTGTTTTATTGCTATTCCAAATCATTCTCTTCCTCGTGCTATGAATTCAAGCCTTTACTATCTAGCACTGCTATGCTTGTCTGAATATTTTCTTGTTGCTAACAAGTCGGAAGATGATGGAACTAAGAACAAGTAAATTTCGCAATCATTCCAAGTAAAATATCCATTACATTTTCAGCAAAGATTTGCAAACATTTCCTTAGGAAGTGGTTGAAATCTTCTCTTTTGGGGTTGTGTTCTGTTGCAAACATGTCTGTTATTTAAAACACGAAGTAAAAGATAATACAAACAATATCTACTACAACATGACCAAAGGCAGAACATTCTAAGCTTGCCATTTTGGACTACAATCTCAAGTTCTGTTTTGGTAAGTTACCATATGTTGGACTTCAAATATAGTAGTAATGAATATACATATCCTTGTGACAAACATTTTCGTGATGTGGGCACAAAATCTTATATTCACGTGACCAAAACTTTTTCCTGTAATGCTTGGTCTCATTGCATGATAAACGTGGGTGGACATAAGATGCATCATGAACTAAGCAAATCGAAAGACTTCAAGTTCAGGCCTGAAATTCTATCAGATGCACTCCATGAAACCAGAACATCAGATTCGAACTTGGTGAAAATCAAATCTGGATTACTCATTACTCGATATAAGTAAAAATTCCACTGAGCTTACAGAGTAGTACAGAATCTACAAGGCGATGTTGTATCTAAAAACTCCCAATAAGAATAATTGAGAGGCGGTACCGTATCAAGGTACCTTAAAAAATCTGCTACTTGAGTGTTGCACTTGTCTTAGCTGTTCTCCGGTGAAATGCTCTCTGGAAACTGTAATGTGGCTGTCTTGTCCACCTCCACTGCTGATCCTGGTGTAACTGCCAGTGGTGTATGAGCATCCATATTGTAAAAAGAATCCTTGACTGAGAAAGGTCTCCTTGAGCCGGCAGTAATTTCAGAAGTCATAGGGGAAGGAGAAGTGCGAATGGATTTTGACAAACAGTTCTCAACCTTCTTGTCACCATGAGCAAGATGAGAATCAGCATTGGGTTCTTTCTGAGTGTCTGAAGATAAATACCCTTCTGCGGTGCCAGCAATTTGATCTTCAATATGAGCTTCTTCCTTTTTTTTGGTGTTGTAAAGGATAAGTGTATCAGTCTTCAGATATAAATGGCTGTATGTTTCATTTTCAGCAGCTACTTTCAATGGGATTGTGTTCTGATCATCATATTTGGAAGATAAATTATCAGTGGTTTCAGGTACTCCATCAAGAGGAACAATCTTGGTATCCTTTATGCGACCTCCATCCTTGCCTCCCAGGCCCTGAGCCTTAGAGTAACTTTCTCTACCAGTTTTGGGAGATGACTTATTCTGAAATTTTGGAGATATGCCAGGGCTGCTTTTAGGGTTTCTAAAAGCACTTGATACCTTTGCTGCAGCATTTGGAGATTTTTGAATAGTCAAGGAAGATCTAGATTTCACAGCAGAGGAAGTTTGCTTAACATCAACCTTGGGGCTCCGGATTGCAGTAAGAGTTCTAACAGGTTGAAGCTTTCCAATCTTTGCCTTGTTTAAGCTCCCACTTGGACTAGTGCTTTTAGCTCCAATTTTAGGCAAGCCATTAGGTACACCAGGATGAGACAGCATACTCCCATTTGGAGTGCGTCCTGATGATCTAACCTGCATTGATCACACTTTCCCAGGTTATAGTACTTTCCGAACAAAGCAAACTAAGACTAAAAACATTACAAAAGGTGGTTTGTTCAGCAGAAGATTCTGAAATGAGATTTTCCATCTGCTTATTCTTGACACAGTTTGGCAAAAACCACTTCCAATCTATTAAACAGAGAAATTTTAAAAATTAAGTACTAACCCCATCAAAAAAGCCAAGTTTTGGTGATGGCATTCGAAGGCCGGAGGGTTTCATGGAAGCTGGATGAAGAAGCCCACTAGTTCCAGCTGAAACTATGTTTACACTTTCTTCAAGTGAGCCAGTAACCTCAGCACCATCTCCCATTGAGCAGTGACCAGTAGGATGGTCTTGAGAATCCAAAACTTGGTGGGCATCCCTATTTGTACCAAGTCTTTTGCAAGAGCCAGTGCCAAGGCTAGGTCTTACAAAATTAGACCTTTGATTAACAGTAGAGGTTGATGATGATGACTCTGAGGACCAATCACTGATAGAGCTAGCAGGAGATATACTGGAAGATAGCTTGGTAGAAGACTTCGAAAAAGTTGAGAGCCTTGAACTTCCTGCTTGATTTTTACCTTTTGATGCAATTTTCGATGGGGTGCTGATATTGCAACCAGAGGAAGATGGACTAACTATTCTGGAGTCGTTTGTTTGTTTAATTGAATTCAAGGAAGATTTCGTAATTCTGCCAGATGAAGCACTGGCACAGCTCTCAAGTGAGGAACAAGAAGTTGTCAGCTCTGTTTTAATTGAGACTGGAGAACATGAAGAAGACTTGGAAGATAATGTAGGCCTAGGCACAATATTTCTTAAACCACCCAAAGCAGGAGTCTTTGAAACTGTAGTCCCTCTACCTGCAACCATTAAATTGAATTTAGTGATTTAAACAGAAACATAAGAACGATAACTTCTTCTGTTTTCATGAAACTAATCTAAACATATTGTAGTCTGAATTACCAGTCACACTTTTGGCATCCTTTTCCATTTTGACATTCTTAGAACCCAAGGAAACCCTTTTGCTTGGTGTTGTTGAAAGGGGACCAACCCTGCTTAGTGCCTTTGGTGGCTTATGAAGTGATGAAGTTGGCTCTCCACTTCTAGCAACAAACTATTGGTAAAACCAAAAACAAAGTCAGAGTTGCAGTCGTGCTAAATAGCAGTTATATGGTTGCATATTCAGCAGTCGCATAGAACTTTTACGGGCTTACAGTATAGCTTTCTGAGAATGTTGCTGTGTAAGTCAATTTAACCTAACAATTTAGATTTGAAAGTTTAAAACTCACTTAAAACAACCTAGATTGTTAAATAATATTCATCTCTATTTCAACTAGAAAAGATTATACAACTTGCGGCTACTCATTCGCATGACATAGCACAACACATACCTGAGAAATTTGTGGACGGACAGAAACCTGCTTCATTGTTTTCCCAGGGTCTTTCACACAAATGTTTTGCTTTTTTGAAGCAGCTTTCTGCTTCATCTGGAATCACAAAAATGTTATTGGAAAAATACAAGTAACAAGTAATGAAAATTTACTGCAGACAATTCTTTAATGCACCTTTTCTTGAGTAGCCAACTCTACCTTCTTTGAATCTGGAAAGGGAAAAGAAAACAGGGCACTGTCAGTTTGAGAATATTTTTTGAAATGATCATGTATGCCTAGCTTGTTAATTTGCACCCTACATCTCATCTTATTTAGAAAGAAGACAAAAAAGAAGCTCAGCATGTGAATGAAAGACTCTAGATTAGGCATTTTATGCAATTATGTGATTCACAAAGAAACATGGTCTGGACCTAGAAGGCATGTTCATTTGCACCTATGGACATTTGAAAAAGTAGTTCCCATCTTCCCCATCTAGGGATAAGTAGAATGTAAGTGTTCTTAACCTCATGATCACATTTTACTCAAGGGAAATCCTCAAAGGCTCTCTTATGCTGGAAGATTGCGGCTGATGCAATCAGTTTTTTTTTTGAAGTTTTCAATACTACTGGTGCAGCATTTTTCTTCTCCCTTAAATTTTTGTCAAAAGACTTGGTACAGATTTTCTCCTCTTTATTATGGAAAGGTAAAGATGGTGATGCTAGGAGTGCCAAACTTAGCTGGGAAACTATTCCAAGAATGAAGGCGTTCTTGGTTTTAAGGATCTCAAAGTTTGGAATCTTGCTTGTGACCTTAAGCACGTCTGGGCTTTATTTACTCAAGATGGTTCTCTTTGGGTTGCCTGGACAAAAGCTTATCTCCTACAAGGCAGGAGTTTTTGGAAGATTAGCTGTACTCAAAGCTGTTGCTGGGCTTGGAGGAAGCTTTTAAATCTTAGGCGAACTGCAAGGACCCTCATAAGCACAAAATTGGGAATGAGCTCAGCGTCTCTTTCTGGTACGATGATTGGCTCCCATCTGGCGCTTTCCTTCTTATTTATGGCAGAGGTACTTTATAACAGATTGATATATCTGAAGATGCAAAGGTTGCTTCTCTTATTAGCAATGATGGCTGGATGTGGCCCTCTCATGAGTCTCGGGAGTTTAGGCAAATTCAGCAGATGTGCTCTTCTTTACTTTGAGCTCAGCTGATGATATTGTGGTGTCACAGGTCTCAAAGAGTGGTATGTTCAAGGCTTCTGATACTTGGCAGTTGCTTGGAGCTATGAAACCTAAAGTAGTTTGGCACAAACTTCTGTGGAATCAATTCTCTCTTCCTAAGCATAGATTTATTGCTTGGCTTATTATTTTAGATAGACTGAGTACACCATTCTCGTATCAGAAGTTGGGGTATTAGTCTTCCTAAAACAACATGTAATTTCTATGATGATGAAGAGACTAGAGATCACAATTTTTTTCACCCACAATTCCTCTAAGGATATTTGCTGCCAAAATCTTGAAAAGCTTATTATCTAAAGGAGGGTTGGTTGTTGGCAAGAAGAGTTTGAGTTGCTCACTCTACAGGCAAGTCTTTTGCTGCTATCTTGTTAAGAGTGGCCCAGTCAGCATACTTGTTACCATATCTGGAGGGATTTGAGACTTGAAGAAGTTTGGCTTTTCTGCTCCTACTGCTGATGCTATTTTGCATTCTATTATTTTTAATGAGAAGATTTGTTTAAGTGGTGTTATTCAAGTGCCTGACTCCCACATTAACCAGCTTTATGTTATAATTGGAACATTGTTGTAAGGGGTAGTCACTAAACTTTCTTTTTCTGGTTGTTAAGTTGTTTTGATAGCAGGTTTTCCCCAGCTTTCTTGGTTAAATATAATGCTAGTTATCCAAAAAAGAAATCCTTTGGAGCTGTAATTTTGGCCTCGGAGTAAAATCTTTGGGTTTGCCAGCGTATAACAATGCAGAGACAGAGAAACAAAATATACTTACGTGACGCAGTTGGAGTATCTGCTGTTTTCGATTCCTTTTTGCCACTTGAATTTGCAATGTTGGATGCTTTGTTAGATTTCTGGATTGACGCTCTTATATCTTCAAATAAATCAGCCTCAAGACTTTCCAATGTCAAAGTTTCACTATCCAATGTTGTTAACGAATCACAAGATTTGTTTACATCCTCTCGAATCCCAGGTAATGTGTGTATTTCACCTTTCTCATTGCCTCCAATCATGCTAGACAACTCCTCTGGATCAAGAACACCTAAAAAACAGGACATAAATCATATCAAAACAGGAAATTTAGAATCATGACTTGTTAAGTGTAAATGAAATCTAATTTGTACCTGCACTTGTGAAGAAAGCACTATCCCATGCTAAACTTTTGCGTAAATTATATTTTCCATTCTTACTCGTCTTGTCTTGCTCCAAAGAATCCGGTGGTTCCTCTAACTTTCCATTTTCTTCAAGGGAGCCTAATGAGATTTCTACACTGTCGGGATCCATAGCGAATCTAACACTTTTGGTTCCACTCCCCTTCCCTTTACAATACATAAAATCCAATTCAGAAAAAGAAAAAAGAGAGAAAGAATGAGCTTAAATTTCAAATATAAAACACGTAAAACAAAATGAGGATCATCATCTTTTATCGGTGAAAAAGCAACCCCAAATTATCAAATGGTAATGAGAAATTGCATTGAACAAACCAAAAAGAATCAATTTATCAATTAATTTAAAGGTTTATTGGAAACAATTTGTATAACAAATACCTGGAGAACAAACAAATCATGAAAAATTAGGTTCACATCTACGATTTTTTTGGAGCTAATTACCGTTAACAAAACGGCCAAAACACATTTCACCATCAATTTAAAACACGATTAAAAGTATTAGACAAATCAAGTACTTTTCCGATGAAATATAAATCCTGCAATAACCAATAAATCTCAAACAAGTTCAAACTAAAAGATATCAAACAAATAAATCAAATTTTCGAAAAATCCAGAATTGTTAGCATTTCTCTGATATCCGATGCAAAATCAAGAGAAAATATTATAAAATTAAAGGAGAAACCTGAGGATTGAGGGTTTATGGGTTCGCAGAGAGGCGAATTGATGAGGCAATCGTCTTCGGACGAAACGTCGATGAGGCTCAGCCCTTTGATATCGAAGTCGCCTTGCTTCTCAGAATCACCCATTTTCCCGACGGAGATTAATATCAGATCGAATAGGAAATAAGGCGATTAAAGGTGCAATTATTTTATTTAATAGATCAAGAATTGGAGAGATGCGTGAAAGAGAGAAGAGAAGAAGGAGAAGTGAATTTTTTGAATTTGGGGGAAGAGGCGGTTCAAAATTAAATTTATTAAATAATGCGAAGAAAAAGAAAAGTTAGGGAGCGTTTGATGTATATAGCACTTTCACCGAGGTGTAGGTACGAATATTTGAGACGCTGTGGGACCCGTTACATGTGTGCGGTGATCAGCTGGTTGGACGTTGGATTTTCCATTTTGATTTTATCTTTTTTGGGAGAAATTATTTACAATCCGTTACACGGATTTATCAGTTAGGGCCTCATCCAACGGTTTCCAAGATTTCGATATTGCTGTAAAAGAATTGAATGGAGGGTCCAGATCGATGCTTTGCGCGTAAAGATCAATTTTCATTTTATCCAGAAGTGGGTTGGAAACGCCATATTTTGAGGTCAAAAGTTATACTACAGGTAACAGTGTATCTTTTACCCAAATAATTAACCTTTTCACAAATTAACCTAAGGAAAAACTTGCGCATATTTTAACTGTCATAAAAAGAGTACAATTTACCGCTTTTTTTTTTTTTTTTACTTCTTCAATGCGCCTCATTTAAGTGAATATTTCACCCACCCAATTATCTTGGGCCGGAGGGAATGAGAAGGAAGCATTGAATTTGACGAATGATTTACGGCCTATGTTATATTTCCTGTTCGATGAGCAGTAACGTGATGATGGGAAGGCGCTGCCAGGTGCCACCCTTAAAATCTCATGATTACAGGCCAATGAGATGTCGGGGAAGATGCCCGCAACTCATGATGAGCATCACGAATGAGAATGTTCAAAGAGCCAAGATCATGTTCCATCTGAAGCTGTTGGAAGTTCTCAAGTATGTCTGAACCACCTCAACAAGCCCAAAGCTCCAGCAAGAAACCCTAGTCGGAAGTGAAAAATGGCAATTACAAACCATACTCAAAGGCTTTGATGCTTTTAGTATCAAAATTTCTATACAACCCCACTTAATTATCATGTTATACTTAGAAACCCTGAGAGAGAGCACTGCAAAAGGTGGTAGTGCATAAAATTAAATTAACTGACTGTACAAAAGGTTTTCACTACAGCAAATCAAAATGTGCAAGATGGTCAGTCATATAAATTAACCTGCTTGCGAAGAATTTGCAACAGAAATAGCTGCGTCAACTGTCTGATCCTACCATTTTAAACTAATACAACCAACAGCTTTTATATAACCTCATAAAGGAAAGCATTTAGAAGTTCAAACCTTGAGTGTGAATGCTTAACCTCTCTTTACATCAACTTGACTAGAATCCATCGCATCAAGAAGTACTTCCATCTCCACATGTTTCATCTGTTCTGCTTCGCTTAGTTGCAACTGGAGATGATTTAGGCGGTGCAGAAGCCAGACGCTTGAGGCGGTAACTAACAAGTGAGGGTCCGAAAATGCTGTATTTTCCAGAACTGCTGAAAGCTGTTTCTGCATCTGCGTGTCTTTTAAAAACCACTCTGGCACGGATGCTCTTTTTCAACACTTCAGCCCCTGGCACAACCAAAGGCCCATAACGGCCAAATATCGTATTCAGGTCTTCTACTGACGGAACTGATTCCAAGTCTGAAAAATTCAAAATCAAAGCAGTTGGAGATAGATCTTCTGTATAACTTTCATCTGAGTATTCTATCCGTTTCTCTGCTTCCATTCCAAGATTTTCACCTGTGACTGTACATTTCTGTTCAGAATTCAAATTGCGACTTGCCTGAGCAGCTGGTTGCGATTCAATGACAGAAAAACCCTTTTCACTGGGAGTGTCAGGAGAAACCTCTGTGGTTTGGTTGTGGTTGTCAACTGCTAATTGCTCTTCAGGAAGGCATTGGATTATCCTATCAGAACAACAGGTGTCTTTGATTGAAGTCAACTCAGACTTTCCAGTAACTTCAAACCTGGTTGAATTCTCCCCCAGTTCACCATCAGTTCCTTGTTCTGAAGATTGTTCAGACATTTCAGAGCTGTTAAGATCCATAGCAATTGAATTCCTCAACTCCATAAAGAAAAAAACCATAGAGGACGAAAAACTATACCCTTTCAGGGGATTTGTGGCAGCCAAGCAAAGCTGTGAGAGCATCTCATCAGGGGAAAACATATTTGTTTGAAAAGCCGTCTTCCCTGGAGATTTACCAGACGAATTTCTTCCTTTACTTTTATTATTAACTGCAGACTTTTTTTGAGATGTCCCATCACCATGCTTAAGTACTGGAGTTGAAACTGTTGAACTGGAACCATTCAGTTGGTTTGCAACCCGAAGTATGCTAGCTCCAACTCTGAAAGTTTGTTTAGACTGCAGAGACTTATCAACAGACCCTGTTGATGCATTACTTCTATTCTGTTTCAATGCCAAGTTATCCTGCACAGAGTCCACCACCTTTGGTTTTTTAGCAGGGGATGAAGCACTTAACTTGTCACCAGCTTTCTTATTCAATTTCCTTTTTCCATTTTGCATATTCAAGCGCCTTTCAGCTATCAACTCTGACAAGCTTTTCTCCTTTTTGTTGGAAACTTTAGCGTCCCCTGGGATTTTCTTTTGTTTCTGAGAAGAGCCATCTTGACTCTCTGACTTCTCTCTTTCAGAAAGCACCTGCTTGTCAACTTCAACACTAGGAAAATCATCTCCAATCAGTTCACAATGTTTCTTTTCTTCTTCGGAGAGAGGTATCTCCGCATCAGTCTCCAACAATCCGCATAGATTTTGAAATTCAGGTAGCTGAGAGTAACCCTTCCAGCGATGGAATGCCAACAATTGTGCCTGTGATGTTATGAATTGCAGTCTGTCAACCTCGCTATAAGAAGGTGATTGGGCCAGTGCTTTTATCCTCTCAACAAGTTCAAAAGGGTCAAAAGAAGCAACACCTGAAAATCTGTCCCCACCATCTTTTCTACTAGATTCTTCCCGGATCCCAGTATTAACAATTATCTGAGTTTGAACCTCCGCATATGCTTCCTTGGAAATGCAAGAACAGGCCAGACCAAACTCCACGCGTCTAGAAACCTCATCTAAAGAACAATCAATAGCATAGTGAAACTCTTCCATATTGTTCTGCTTTTCCATATGTGAGAAATGGGGCCTAAAGGGCTTGATCCGTGATGTTTCATTCCAAGCAAATGTCTGGTCACCAAAATAGGCAATCAAATAACAGTCCTTTTTAAAATACTTCTTCGCCTTTGCTGTGGCAGCTGAACGATCAAATATTTGTCCCGGCCACCAAGGATGACTCCTTACTTTACCCCAGACTAAATCAGAGACACAAAATTCAGGTTCTTCTGGTTTTTCCGGTTTTACATCAACATCGTCAGATACATCATCGTCTGTGCTTGTGTATGGATTCAAGTCTACCGCATCATTTAACAGATTAGACCCGTTTTCTGCATTCTGAAAAACCCTGTCCCCTTCGTCTTGGATGGCAGTAATTAAATTTCTTTTGTTGGTATCATCAGGTGTATCAATCTCCATATCCTGACCTTCTAATCTGCCAGAAGATCCTTCCTTTGAACTCACATTCTGCTCCCCGTAAGGTAAAGAGTTTTCAGGACCTAATGCTGAAGAAAGAGGCTTCGTATCACCAGAACCTAAATCATGAGCAATACCAGATTGAATGGTATTATCAGCAAACGAGCTCAACTGAATACTAACAGAATTCCCCTCTATCAACGTGTCCTCATTAGGACACACACTAACATTAAGATCCTCGGCTACCCCACCAGAAGATCTCACAGCAATTTGATCAGCCACCGCTGGTTTCTTCTCTTCCATAGAAACACTCTCTCCATCTCCATGTCCTCTTGATCCTCCATCGACCTCCATCAAAGAATCCCCACCCGAGCTAAACCGGGCGCTACCTTGATCATCAACCTCTTCACCTAAGGATCCAACATCAGCTTCCAAATCAATCCCTTTATGTTTCAAACTTTCCACTTTGCTGTCTTCCCCTTGCTCATCAATCCCACCAGCCGACTCATTACCCTTTCCAAAGACCCTAACCCCATCAACTGTTCGTTCTGTTAGGGTTTTGGTTGAAGAAGTACCCGCCCCAGAGGCCGGCTCCTCAACATTCACATCATTATCCTCGTTTTCTCGGTCAACCGGAAGAGCATCACAGTTCAAGTCGATTTCCTCGGGAATTTTTTTTGACATTGAAGAACCCTAAAAATAAAATAAACTGAAAACATTAAAAGCTCTAATTTACTAAAAACAACAAAACCTAACAAACCATTAACAGCTCAAAAAAATACTGATACAAACCCAATTAGCAAAGAGATTAACTAGCAAACAAAATTAATAAAGAGAATAGCTGTGTACCGTCGTTTACTTGGATTTGATGCTGGAATATAAATGGAGTTGCCCTAGTTCAAGAGTAAAAAATTGGAAAATCCTGGTAGGGTTTTGGTGAGTGAGAAAGAGAGAAAGAGAGGGAATGGAAGGTCGTGTCTGGTGTTTCCCGGAAATGGTTTTTTGTTTCGTGTCCCTTTAAAAGGTGTGACGATCTTGTGGGCACGTGGCGGAGATCGGAAGGGTTTAGTTCAAAAGAGACGGTGCTGGACTGGCGTTGATGTGTGATTTTCCACGTGTCAGATTTTTACGAAGTTGGAAAGTTAACTATCATGTTACTAACTTGGATTAACATCAACTAATTTGGCGATATAATATTCCTATTAAAAGAACTAATTTGGCGATATAATATTCCTATTATAAGTTCAAAACCTTCTTCTCCAAATTCAAAAAACTAATTTAAAAATATAAACTTTATCATTTATCATTTATAAAACAAAAATTAAATGATGGCTTCAACTTAAATTATTCAAAATTTGATTCAAATAAACTCTTGCAATGGTTATTTAATTTTTATTAATTAAAATATTATTTATTATTTTTATATTACATAATATTAATAATAATTAATTATAAGATTTTATTTGATTCAAAACAAAATACAATCACTTAACTAAATATAATAACAAATAAAAATTTATTTATTTTTTTAAATAATTGAACACCTTTTTAAATATTATGTCTTTTGTGCTTCAAATTTTAAAACATGAATAAAAAATAACTTGATAACAAAACTGACACAAAGATTTAATTTAAAATCCAAATAACCCTTTTTCATAGATATATTATTTTATTATGGCAACTTACCTTATTTCTCAAACTAATCATGCAAAGCAACTTATTCTGCAAAACTGATATTACCAACTTGTTTTTTTTTTCATAATATTAAAAGAAGTTTATAAATTATTTTATAATTTTAAATTTTTTATTATTTTATTACTTTTAATAAACTTTTTATATTTTTATTTTTGAGTTAAAAAAATTATATTTTTATTTTATACCAAATAAACTCTCACGAATAATTATTGATTTATTTAAAATGTTACTTATTATTTTATATTACGTGATGTTAAAATGACATGCAAATGTGACATGATAATATAATTATATAATATTTTTTACCTTTTACATCAACATCACATCAAACTATGTGAGTATAAAATAATATGCGTGTTAAAATAACGCATTTTAACATCAAACAAGTGATATTTTAACATAAGTTAAAAAATAATATGCGTTATTTTAACTTATGCGTTATAAAAGTTAACTTTTAGATATAAGTGTTATTTAACTTATTATTTTATGTTACGTGACATTGACATGATATGATAATATGATTATACGATATTTTTTACTTTTAACATCAACACCACATTAGTGTCATGTGAATATAAAATAACAAGTGATATTTTGATTAATGACAATCAGTTAACTTTTATACATAAAGTGTTATTTAACTTAAAATAAAAGTAAATGGACTTGATTAAACAAAAAAAAACTTTTTATTTATTAGGGAAAAGGAGATTTGAATTTTGCTCATTAGACAATGGATCACAAATCAATTAATGGGCCAATTTCTCAAGTACAATATAATAATAAAAACTTATTTAAAATTTTTTAAATAGTTTAATAATTTTTTTTAGTATCGTATTTTTTTTAACCAATGAAAAACACATCAAAATGTGAAAATTAGTTTATTCACACATACATATACATAGATACATCTATATATATATATATATGTATACATATGACTTAATAAGAAAACTTAATTTATCTTAATATTTAAGAGTTTATATTCAATGCATTGTGAATATATAATACCTAGACATTATCACTTAATCATGTAATGATATCTCATAAATATGTAAAAATAAAAATTTTAACTATTTATTTTTAAGATGTATAATTTTTAAATTTATTTATTAATCAAGCAGTAATATTTTATTAACACTCGATCATTTGGCTCATTGGTTAGTATATTATCCCTCTAGTAGGGTTTGAATCCTCCTTCCTTCAATTATATAAAAATAATAATTAATTAATTAATTACGTATAAAAATTTTATACTAACGATATATCAAATATAAATACAATCATTAAACATCTTTGTAAACCATCACCTTTAAGTTTATAATTGATGTTAACATTTACGTTAACCTTATCATTAAACGACATTAGATTTGTTCCCTTCTCTCTTTATATATATATGTATTTTTATTTCAAGTAGTTGAATACTCAACAATTAACTGAACAAATTAAGCATAGATCTCAATAAAAACTTACCCTTGATTATTGGCTGAATCAATCATATTACTCTTGTATCATCGGATGAAATTCTTGTTTGCTAAATATCGTTGTTATCATGAGTTAGTTTAAGAATAAAAAAAAATAATTTAAACTTTAAACTTTAAATTTTAATATTTTTTAAAAAATTATTCGATAAATTTGAATTATTATTTAAAAATAAATATTATAATTACATATAAATAGATAAATAAATAATTATCAATTCTCGATCAATTCAATCAATAAGAGTATATCGTTGAGAGTTTTGAATATTTTATTTTCTACTTTATATCAGTCACCAGTTACAAAGGGCACAAAGTAAAATATATTCCACAACAGAAAATAAAAATAATGTACTAATTCTAAATACTAAAAAAGAAAAAAAAATCTCTAAAATTTCAAAGTGTAATTCATAATACGGCCCATGCTAAATAAGTCGGTCCAGGCGATCGCGCGGCAGTCAAAATGTCTAATTACAAAACCAGCAAATATAATTTTTCCCTCCCACAACTCTCCCGCCAAAAAGGTTACGGATCAATAGATCAAATCTCGTCGGAAATTTGACGAACACTCGGAGGCCAAGTTTGAAACCACCTACACCACCGTCGAGATGTACGGGGCTCACGGAGAGAGCGCGAACGACAATTACGGTTCGATCAACACAAGCAACATTGGCTCGATCGTGCCCGTTTATATCACCGAAAACGAGTACTCTAAGGACCAAGAGAAGCTGATTTTTGAGCTCATTCGGTTCTTCTCCGCTCCTCCAGGGCAAGATCTTGCTCACCAGGTCTTTCTTCCTCTCTTTGTTTTCCTCTCGAATTTCCAGACATTTTATATATGTTCTTTTTTTTTTTTGAATTTTTGGTTTGACTTCATTTTGGTAATCAAATGATTGAGAGTGATCCGTAATATGTTTTCAATGTGCTCAATCAGGTGAACAAGGCATATTAATGGACGAATTAACGTAGAGATTTAATTTAATTATGACAACTATAGTTTGGTTTTATTTCCTTACAATCTCATGTAGCAGCCAAGTTCTGTTAAATATTTTAAAATTTAAATAAATTAATTAGCAGCTCTGATTCCAATCATGAACAGGTAAAGGATGATTCTAGTTCCTTCTGTTTGCCTCTTGACTTCCAACAATTTCGAAAGTTATGTGATATAGAAGAATTCTATGCGAAATTGGAAGATAAACCTAAAATAGCTCTCTCCTGCATGAGTGCCGCAGTTCACCAGGTATGAAAAAATGATGAAAGAAATGATTTTAAGTTTATTTATTATTTCATTTTTTTTTTATTAAAAATTTAATTTAACCACGGAGGTATGTAACATATGTTGCAAGCTGCAGGTTCTCTTAAGCAGTTCGGTTTTCAGCTTGGAGGAAGGAATGAAGATAAATATTTGTCTCCACAACTACCCTGAGTCCATGATTGTTTTGAAGAACTTAAAGGCTGCATATATTGGTGCACTTCAATTTCAACGTTTAGTTATTGTTGTTTCTTTCTGTAGTTTGCATTTCAAAATGATTTATGATAGCTAATTGATGACATATACAGACAAGCTTGTATCTGTGCGCGGCACAGTGGTAAAAGCTAGCACTGTCAAGCCTCTAGTGATAAAAATGAATTTTGCCTGTGAAAAGTGCACAACCGAGATCCCTCGTATGTTTCCTGATGGAAAATTTTCACCCCCATTGACTTGCACTTTCCATGGCTGCAAGAGCAGAACATTCAAACCAATTCGATCTTCAGCTCAAGCAATAGATTTTCAGAAAATAAGGTAAAACAAGCTTATGCCAGTTTTACAGTCTTTCTTAGTAAACCCAGACACAGACGCCACTCACACATCTTTGTAACATTCTATTACATTTTTATAATTGGTTTCTCCCTTCTTCTGTTTTCACAAACTCCAGGCTACAGGAGCTGCTCAAGTCTGAAGAACATGAAGAAGGTCGCGTTCCTCGAACGGTAGAATGTGAATTGACCGAAGATCTTGTTGATTTGTGCATTCCTGGAGATGTAGTAACAGTCACTGGAATCATAAGAGTTATCAATAATTACATGGATATTGGAGGAGGTACCATAAAGCAATTCCTTTAGAACTAAGTTATCATAGAATTTGCATGTCGTAGTGTTCTTACTTTCCCTTCCTTTCCATGCCATTTGGAAAAAAGTTTACCAACAATATCTCGTTTTTAGTAAAGGCAGAGACAAGGCTAACATACTACCTGTTAGTTATTGCCATTACATGCGGACAAATATGCATCTTCATGGATGTAGAAATTATGAATTCAGAACTTAAGGGTCATCAACATATTGTCTGAAAATAAACTTCAGCTGGAACCAAACACTTGCATTCATCTACCTGTTTTCTATAAGTAGTTTGGAGAAATCTTTGATTGTTTTCAGGAAAATCAAAAAGCAGAAATCAAGGATTCTACTATTTGTACATAGAAGCAGTTTCTATAAAAAATTCGAAGTCACAGTCTGTGCCTGAGGACTTGCAAGACTTCAATAGTAATGCTAAAGCGACAGAGCTGGTTGATTTGTTCTCATTCTCTCCAAGGGATTTGGAATTCATTGTGAAGTTTTCAGAAGAACATGGTTCAAATGTCTTTCGGCAAATACTTCAATCCATATGTCCATCAATTTATGGGCATGAGCTTGTTAAAGGTAAACCCTGAATTTGCACTAAAGTGAAACTTCTTCAATACTGTCATGCTGTCATCTAAAATGTTATCGATTTTGGCTATGTAATGTTGTAATTTAATGGCACCTGAATTCATCCAGATTGCATTGGAAGTGAGACATGTTTTTTGAATTCCCTAAAAGGTCCAGTCATAGGAACTTGCAGTTGAAAAAAGTAGTTCATCCAAGAATCCTAAGCTTCCAACAATTCTTA